>NW_008353126.1:747688-772161 GCF_000622305.1 Nannospalax galili
GTATAAGTGTTATGCCTGTATGGTTGAGTTTACAGCTGTATTTGCAAAGCAATACCAGATTCAAGACTTTGCCTATTATCTAGCTGTTAGACCTTCTAGAATTACTTTAATACACTTTTGAAAAATGCCTTAATTGCTACAAAGTTCAGCCAACTGTCCTGACTTCTTTTTCCTTGGTATATTTTGATGCATATTTCACTTCTGGAAGGCTGCACTTCTGCCTCATTATTCGACTGCTGTCTCCTTATTGAGTCCTTCTCTGCTTCCTAATATTTTTAATTTTCTTTGTTTTTATGTCTATGAATATTTTACCTGGATGTATGTAAGTGCACCACATGTATGCAAATGCCCATGGAGGCCAGAAGAGGGTGTCTGATCCACCAGAACTGGAGTTGCTGATGGCTGTTGGCTGCCATGTGGGTGCTGGGAACCTAACCCTGGCCCTCTGCAAAAGCAGACAGTGCTCTTACCTGCTGAACTCCCTCTCCAGCACCTTCCTACCCTTTTAATATTTTATGTAACTCAGGCCTCAGTCCTTTTGTTTTCTTCTCTGCATCTACTTACTTAATTTCTTGATGACTTCATCCAGTTTGATGGCTTTAAATACTTTGTTGACAGCTTTAATATTATCTTTATTCCCAAATAACTGTTTTGAATTTCAGACTTTTTTGCCAACCACTGAATTCTGTATTAAATGTCTAAATGAGTGTCTCAAACTTACATCCAAAACTAAAATCATGCTTTTCCCAAACCACTTTCATCCAAAGTTTTCCCCCTTTTAGCTAATGACAACATCCCGCCAGTTTCTCAAAGACATACTTAACTCTTACTTCCTGCCACAGGACAAATTAGATGAATTTCTCTTATACAATAAAATACCTTATATTTATTATTGTTTGAGATTTTAATACATTATATTTTATCATATTAATCCTCTCCCCCATGTCCCCCAGATCCACTGTCCCTTCACTACTCACCCGATTCTGTGTCCTTGTTTCTCTTTTTAAGCTCATTTTTACTGCCCATATACTTGGGTTTGTGATCATACACTGGAGAGTGGTTGACCTAGCAGAAACTTTAAAAGAAACTAACTCTCTCACCCAACATCTATCAATTGTCAGAATCTCTTCTACTATGGGTGGGACTTCATGATGAGTTTGTCTGGCTTGAGCTTCCACAGGTCTTGTGCATGCTGTCATAGCTGTTGTGAGTTCATATATGCAATTGCCCTATTGTGTCTGGAAAACGTGATTTCATTGTGGTTGCTCCCCAACTTCCTTCCTCTGGCTCTTACAATCTTTCTGCCCCCTCTTCCACAATGATCCCTGAACCCTGAGAGGAGGGAGTGTAATATAGATGTTCCATTTAGGACTGAGCATTATGCAATATCTTATTCTCTGACCTCATCCACTTATGAGTCTCCCTGTTAATTGCCATCTACTGTGAAAAGCTTACCTATGGGTATAATAAGTCATTAGAAACTGGTTTAGTACTATGTCCGTTTAACATAAAAATAGTAGTAGGTTCTCCCCTAGTGCTAAGACCTGTCTAGCCACAAGTGTTCTTGGCCCAGATAAGGGTGCTCAGTATAGGTTCCATCTTCTGAAGTGGGCCTTAAAACCAATCAGAAAGTGTTTGCTTACTCCAATGACATCTGTGCTAGTATTGCACCACAGGGTCAGTCAAAGCTCAGTGGTGCTCATGTGTACATGTGTATAGGACCAACTGCTTGGAATTGAATGAATAATCTATCCTGGGAGCTCATCCCTAGAGAAATCTGATTCTCCCTCAGCATCAATTGATTGACTGTAGCTCTTCCTCTAGAAGTGAGACCCTGTGAAATTTCCTCCACCCACTTCTGGTGGTGTCATCATGCAGGTCTTGTTTAGTCAATCACATTCTGGGGGTTTCATGAGGGCAGCTTCCCTGTCATATCTAGATTGTACTATCTAGCAGCAGACATCCTGGTTTTCTGGCTCTCAAAACCTTTTTGCTCTCTCTTCCATGATGTTCTCTGAGGCTTAGGTGTAAGTGTTGCATTTGTAGATGAAACAAGTCAGTATCAGTTGGGGCTGGGCACAACACAGTTGCTTATCCTCTGCATTTTGATCAACTATGGATCTTTGTAATAGTTTCAATCTGTTGCAAAGAGATTCTTTGATAAGTGGTGAAAGTTACACTTGTCTGTGAATATAAGGTTAAGTATTTAGAATACAGTAAGGAATTACATTGGTTCAGGAAAGTGGCAGTAGTAGGTGCTCCTCAAGGACCCATGGGTACTTAGTTCTTGGTTTATAGTACCAGGCATGGATTCCCTCTTATTGAGCAAGTCTTAAGTCCAGATAGACAGCTGTTGATTAACCCCAAGATAAAAGTGCCACTAGTACACTAAAAGAGTTATTTTTCTGGACTGGTCATTGTTATGGTTTATATTACAAATGGGTAGGACTTTTGATCACTTTTCGCCCTTTGGCAACTTGAATAACACCTTCTAATACTGTGATAGCTAGTCCTCAGGGAGGAGGCTTCCAGGTCAGTTCCAGCTCAGTTGCTCCAATTTCTGTGTCTGAAGTATGTCATGTTTTCAGCAATAGAGTCTTACATTAAGTTCAGTAGGTATCTGTTAGGCCCATTTTATTTGTGATCTCATTTAACTCCTGAGATTTTCTGTTGTATAAGGAAGCGTCACTATTGAGAGTTGAGGGATGTATTAATATTATCTCTACACCCTGTTTCACTCTGTTTCATACATGCACTCTTGTTCAGATATATTTTGTATATTTTTCAGGGAGGGGGTTGAGGTAATACATTTCCCTCTGACTTTTTATGCCACTTAAGTTTTACTCATCTTTCCTCTCTATCCCTATCTAACCTCCTTCCTCCCTCCCCAGTTTAAGCGCCCACATTTTCCCCTTGATAATACCTGTATCCTGTTATCCCCCTTGTATTTTTTAATGAAATTGGGTGCCCCTGTGTTTGGTGCATATATTTCAGACTATAATATTCTGTTGGTGAATTTTTTCTTTTGATGAGTACTAATTGCTTCTTTTCTGGCTAGTTTTGGTTTGAGGTTTATTTGTTATATATTTTAATAACTGCCTATTTGTTTCATAGTTCCATTTTCTTGGAATACATTTTATCATTTTTTTACCCTAAGGTTGTGTCTATTGTTGATAGTGATGAATGTTTTTTGGAGACAGCACAAAATATAGGTCCTATTTTCTAATTTGCTGGAAGGTGCTATGCACTCTATCAGAAAATTAATCATCAATCTTGCCCACTTGTGAATTCTGTGAACTACAATAACGAAAAGCCTGGCAAGACATGCCCATTGGTGCAATAATGGCACAAATACTGTAGAAGAAACAAACTGCTTCCTGATTGGATTTAAGGCTCACCCTCAAGATGAATTCACACCTTGCACGATTAATGGAACCATGAAGCTGAGACTTGACAGGTAATAGGACCTACGGGAGAGCCTAGTAATATTAATCTGTTAGATGGACATAGTATTAAACTGACCCTTAATGATACCTTTTCACACATCTATTAGTGCATCTCTCTGTCATCATAGAAGCTTTTCTGACAGTAGAAGTCAATTAGCAGAGACTGTGGAATGTTCAGCCATAAGTAGGACACCTCTATCACATTGTCCTCCCAAGTCTCAAGGATCATTATAGAAGAAGGGGCAGAACTAGTTTAAGAGCCAGAGCTGGTAGATGAGTCAAGGAAACTGGTTTCTAGATACAAAAGGCAATGTGGAGATGTGAACTCAAAGTGGTTGTGACAGCACCTACAAAACCTGCTCAAGCTCAAGCCTGAAAAAAATCCCAGCATGGAGGAGAAAGGTGAACATAAATCCACCCCTATGCAGAACAACTGGCAATTGATAGCTGCTGATATTGGGATAGGCAGTCTTCTTTAAGAGTATGGCCCCTGGTAGGTTAACGAAACTGCAGTGGATGGCCATGCACCCAGGAGTACAAAGGCAGCACAAATTGGACTCAAAGTGGTAAAAAGAAATGAGGACATAGTGTTTGATATGTAGGGAAGGGAGGTAGATTGGGTTGGAGTTGGAGAAAAGGATATGTTCAAAATACATTGTATGAAATTCTCAAAGAACTAATACATTTTGTTTTTTAGTTTTCTGAGACAAAATCTCTGTGTAACTCCAGTTGGTCTGAAACTTGCTATATAGGCCAGGCTGGCCTCAGTCTCATAGAGATCCACCTGTATCTGCCTCCTGAGTGCTAGGATTAAAGGCATGTGCTGACACACCTGGCCAGAGAGCTAATAAATTTTTTTGAAAAGATTGCTTCGGTTCTCTGGGGACTTTTGTGCTCACATGTAAATTTTGGGATTTATTTTCTATTTCTGTGAAGAATATCATTGAAATTTTAACAGAAGTTGCATTGAATCTGAAAATTTGTTGTTGTTGTTATATGGTTGCTTTCACAATATTAATTCCATCAATCCATGAACATGGTATGTCTTTTCTGATTCTGTCAATTTAATTTTTCCAGATATTTATAAACATACTAGAGAGAGTCTTTTACATCCTTTGTTAACTTTATTCCTAGAAATTTTGTTTTGTATGTGGGGATATTGTGAATAGAATTATTCTGGTTTCTTTCTTACCTTTTTTTTTAATGTGTATGCATGTATTGCTTGCATGTAAGTGCACCCATGTCATGCAATGCCCATGCAGGTCAGAAGAGGGTGTCAGATTCCCCTGGAACTGGAGTTATGGACAGTTGTTAGCCACTATGTGGGTGCTGGGAATCAAACCCGGGTCCCCTGCAAGAGCAGTCAGTACTCTTAACTGGTGAGCCATCTCTCCATCCCATTTACCAGTTTTTTTGTTGGTGTATAGAAAAGCTTAATTTTTGTTTTGATTTTGTATTCTATTACCTTCTTGACAATGTTTACCATATCTAAGAACTTGCTGATGAAGTCTTAGTGTCCTTCAAGTGTAAGATTGCATCATCTATGGATAAAGGTGTTATGATTTATTCCTTTCTCATTTATATTTCTTTTTTTGCTTTTGCCTTGTTTTGGCTAAGACACCAAGCAGTATAATGAATTAGAGTGGTGATATCAGACAGTTTTATTTCATTATTTTAGAGGAATCACTTTCATTTTTCTCATTTATTTTGATGGTGGCTATAAGTAGTATTTATTCTTTTGTGGTATATCTTTCTATTCCTATCTTCAGAGATTTTTATCATGAATAAATGTTGAATGTTTTCAAAAATTGAGAAAGTTTGTGTTTTCCCCTTGATTCTGCTTATATATTGTATTATCTTTGTATTTTATTTATATTACACTTGCATATGTTGAACCACCTTTATACTCCTGGTATGCTCTAATGTAATCATAGTATGTGATATATTTAATTTGTTGTTGAATCTGGCTTACAAGTATTTTATTATGAATCTTTGCATCCATGTTCATCAAAGAAATTGGTCTACATTTTTTGTATTTTGTTTTTTCCTTCTCTTTTTGTTGTGTATTTATTTGGTTTTGGTATCATGATAATACTGGCTTCATATAATAAGTTTATCTTTCTATTTTGTATAACCATTTGAGGACATTGGTATTGGTATTAGTTTTTCTTTTAGAATAGGCTACAATTTATCACTGAATCTAGACACTTTTTTATGGTGTTTTTGAGATTGATTCTCCCTGTAGCCACAGCTGGCCTGGAATTCAATGTGCAGACCAGATTGGCCTCAGTCTTACAGAGATCTACCTCCTTCTGCTTCCTGAGTGCTGGGATTAAAAATGTGTGCCACCATACCTGGCTTATTATTGCTTTGATGTCATTGTTTGGTCTCCTTAGGGCCTGTATATGTTAGTTCAATTTTGATAGATCATATATGACAAACATTGTATCCATTTCTTCTAGATTTTCCAACTTTATTGGCATTGAAATCTTTTGAGATATATTCAAATGTTCCTTCAGATTTCATTGGTATCTGATATTATATTTCCTTTTCCATATATAATTTCACATGTAACTTTATTCATTTGGGTCTTCTTTTTTGCCAACTTTGTTTATCTTTCAAGGAACCAACATTGTTTCATCCATCCTCATGCTGTTCTAGTCTTCATTGTTCTTCATTTCAGCTCTAATATTTATTATCTTTCTCTTTACTAATTTTAAAGTTGGCTTGTTCTTGTTTGTCCAAGACCTTGAGGTGTACCATTAGATCACTTGTTTGATATCTCTCTAATTTTAGAAAATGTTTTATTGTTCGAGATGTTCTGTATGAAATACACAAAAAATTCAACAAAAAAACAAAATTTTAAAATTTATTATTTTTATTTTATGTGTATTCATGTATTGCCTACATGTAGGTAAGTGAACCCGTGCCATGCAATGCCCGTGGAGGTCAGAAGAGGCTGTCGGATCCCCTGGGATGAGTTACAGATAGTTGTTAGCTGCCATGTGGGTGCTGGAATTCGAACTTGGGTCATCTGCAATAACAACCAGTGTTCTTAACCACTGAGCCATGTCTCCAGCCCATAAAAACAAATGTTAAAAAAAGTTTTAAATTACATATAAGGAAAACCCACCTCTGAATCAAAGTCTTTCCTCTGTCTTTAGGCCAACTCTTCATGCCAGCACTGAGAATTTCAGGAAATAGGACAGAACAGGTACTTTTTACTCTTGAAGTCATGGCCTCAAGTAGGCGCCTCTTAAATGACTTCCTGCTGCTCCAGGCTGAAGTACTAGAAAGAAGAGGAAGCTTTCTCAATACCAGTATGCTATGTACGCTCCAGGGCTCCTCTCTGATTAGACTACAATTCTGAATAGTTCTGAGTCCAGTGTTGTTTTCTGAATGTCTCCATGTGCCTTCCTTTTGCCTTAGTGCACACTCTCTGCTGACACATGCTTTATGTTCCATGCAATCAGATCCTATTTCACTCTTCTAATAGCCAATTTATCTATTTTTTGTTTCTATTTACTACTAAAACGTTAGTGCCTTCTTGATGTTATGCGTCTCCAATGATAGCTGCTCTTCAGCAGTTCTGGCCCTATTCTCCAGAGATACTAGTGCTCTGTGGGTTCCACTAATTCACCATCTTTCAACAACCTATGTTAGATTTTGTTATGTGGCTAAATTGTAATTTCTTTTTTTCTGGGCATATGAGTTATTTGTAATTTGAGGTAATGATAAGCAATGATGTTACTAACATTTCTTATGCTTTTTTGATGTAAAAAAACAGCATTTCTGTTGAGTGCATACTCATGAATGGAATTGTTGCATCATATCTTTATTCTATATAATGGATGCAGTTGCAAAAATTGGTTGAACCATCAAAGATTCTTGCCACCAATGTATTAAGCTTTCTGAGGCTCTGTATCATGATAAAATCTGTATTATTGGTCTTTTAATTATTCATTAATTTGATGTATGGTACTATTGTGAGTTTTGTTTATATTTTCCTGGAAGCTAAGAAAATTAGTCATTATTTGATATACTTACTGGTTATTTTGGTTTCCTTTTCTGTGCATAACTTGTTACTGTCTTTTGTTTGACTATATTGTTTTCTCATTGATTTGTAAGAGTTTTTATAGTATGATTATTAGTCCTTTTTGAACAGCATATGTGTTATGTACCTTCTCTCATCCTCAAGCTTTATATTCTTCTCAAGGCACATTTAACAACACAAAGTATTAGTTTTAGTACACATTAATTTTTTCAACAAAATTAACTGACTAGCTGTTTATGTGACTTATTTAATAAACCACTCCCTAATACAAATGGATGGATGTATTTTTATCTACATTCTTTTCCAAAAGCCTTTTTTTCCTCCCTGTATAAGTAGTTAGTCCTCTTGTAATTGAATTATTCATTATTATAATATAATTATAGGGGTCAAAATGTAGAATATCAACTTTCCCAGATCATTTCTTGAGAAAAAAAAAATTTCTCCGTAGTGCCGGTTTCGAAAATTCTTTCAGCCTATTTGTGTCATGGAAAATTTTCTGTTCCCCTTAGACCTTGATAGTTTTGCTGGATAAAGTATTCAGGGTTGGCATCCATGATTGTTTCGAACTGGGAATACTTTGTTCCACGCTCTTCTGGCTTTCATAGTTTGCATTGAAAAGTCAGCTATAATTCTGATGAATTTTCCTTTATATGTAACTTGTTTTTCTCTAGCAACTTTCAGTACCCTCTCTTTGTTCTGTATATTTAATGTTTTTACTATGATACGTCATGGGGACCTTCTGTTCTGATCATGTCTTAATGGCATTCTCTGTGCTTCTTGAATCTATAGGTATATATTTCCTTAATTTAGGGAAGTTTTCTTCTATAATGCTATTGAAGATCTGCTCAATGCCATTTGTTTGATTTTCTCCTTACTGTATGCCTGTAATATGTAGAATTGGTTGTGTCATGCTGTCCCACATTTCCTGAGTATTCCATTCCTGTGTGTGTGTTTTTTTAATTTTGCAGTCTTTGCTTAAGGAGTCCATATCTTCAACTTTATCCTTCAGTCTTGATATTCTGTTTCCATTTCATTTGTTGTGCTTCTGAGACTTCCTCCTGTTGTTTCTACTTTGTTTATAGAGTCGTTCAGTCCCATGTTCATTTCCGTTTGGGTTTTCTTCACTATTTTTATCTCTTTAGAGAAACACCTTTTCAAATTATGAATTGTTTTTGATATTTCATTAAGCCACGTATTTGTTATCTTCTTAAGCTTTCGTCAAAAGTTTATGCCTTTTCTCTCGGAGTTCTTTGAGTTGTTTGTGTTTTCTTGTAATTCTTTGATCATGTTTATGACTGTTCTTTTAATTTCTGTGCCCTGGTGTTCTACAGGGTGGTTCTCAATGTTCTACATTTCTGTAGGACTTGTGGATTTTGTTGAGGACATATTTTCCTGGTTTTTCATATTGTTTTGTGTTTTTGCATTGCAGTCTGGGCGTATGGATGTTCTCTGTCAGTTATGTGTTCAAGAGGAACTTCTACTCTTCTTTTTTTAAATTTAATTTTGGTTATGTTAATATTCTTTATGTAGCTTAGTTACTTTTTGTTTGGGTATGTAAAATAAATTGGTGGGTATTTCATGTTTTTGATGGGTAGGAGACTGGTACTGACTGAGCAGGTCTGTCTGCCTGATCTGGAGGCTTGGACTTCGGTGGTGAAGGGACTGCCTAGATGAGGACTTAGGAGTCTATCATAGGGTGGTTAGTTAATCTGGTTCGAGAAGCTAGTCTTGGGACTTGAGGTGAAGGAATTGCAGCCAGCTTGTGACAGAGGCCTGAAGGGACAAAGTGGGGGTGGATAAGAGAAATGGGGTAGGGAGGCAGTGAGCTTGATCTGACTCACCAGAGTTCTGGCTGAGCTTGTCTATCTGACTGATCCAGAGACTGGGAATTTGGAGGTAAGGAGACTACCTAGGTGAGGACTTAGAGGTCTATGGTAGGGTGATTGGTTAGTCTGGCTTGGCAAGTTAGTCCTGGGATTTATGATTAAGGAATTGGAGCCAGCCTGTGAGAGAGGCTTGCAGGGGACAGAGTGTGGGTTGATGAGAGAAATGGGGGAGGGAGGCAGTGAGTTTGATCTGACTTACCAGAGTCCTGGCTGGGCAGGTCTGTCTGCCTGATCCCGAGGCTGGGAATTTGGTGGTGAGGAGGGCACCTGGGTAAGAACTTATGGATCTATGGTAGGGTGAGTGGTTAATCTGGTTTGGGCAGGTAGTCCTGGGATTTGGGGTTAAGGAATAGGAGCCAGCCTGTGAGAGAGGCCTCCAAGGACAAGGATGAGAGGAATGAGTTAGCTAGTCCTCCTGTGAAGAATGAGTTAAGCTGAGCTGAGCACTTTTAAAAGTGTTTCTTAGCATTTATTTCATTTGACAACTCTCTGTTCAGTTCTATAACCCATCTTTCTACTGAATCATTTATTTTCTTGTTTCTTTGTGTTTTGAATTCTTTATCTAATCTGGATATTAATCCTCTGTTGGATGTGTAGCTAGTAAAGATTTTCTCCCACTTAGTGGGTTTCCTCTTCACTTCCTTGGTTGTTTCCTTCACTATTCAGGAGTTTTGTAGGTTAATGAGGCCCCACTTATTGACTGTTGTCCTTAATGCCTGAGCAGTTAGTGTTTGATTTAGAAAGTCCTTTCGTACACCTATATCTTAGAAGGTACTGCCTATGTTTTCTTCTAGCAGTTTCAGAGTTTCAGGTTTTATATGGAGGTCTTCGGTGAGTTTGGAGTTGAATTTTGAGCAGGGTAAAAGATAAGAAATATCAAAAATTCCACCAGAAAACTGTTAGAAATGATTGATACTCTCAGCAAAGTGGCAGGTTACAAAATCAACTTACACAATTCAGTAACCTTTCTATATACTAATAACAGGCAACGACAGGCAATCAGAAAAAAGCATTCAAGGAAACACTTCCATTCACAATAACCTCAAAAAATATTTAGGAATAAACCTACCCAAAAACATTAAAGATCTCCTCAATTAAAAATTCAAAACTTGAAAGAAAGAGATAGAGGAAGATACTAGGAGATGGAAAGGTCTACCATGCTATTGGTAGGATTAATACTGTGAAAATGACTATCTTATCAAAATCAATCTATAGATTCAATGCAAGCCAATCAAACTTACCCATGACATTCTTCACAGATACAGAAAAAAAAAATCATCCCAGAATTTATATGGAATCAAAAAAGACCCTGAATAGCCAAAGCAATCTTGAGCAAGAAAGAACAATGCTAGGTGGATCACCATTCCAGATCTCAGATTATATTACAGAGATATAGTCATAACAATAGCATGGTACTAGCACAAAAATAGACACATAGGTCAGTGGAACTCAGTAGAAGATCCAAATGTGAGTATATGCAGTTTCAGCCACTTTATATTTGACAGAGTTGCCAAAAACACACAATGATAGCATCTTCAACTGGCAAAACCGGATCTCCACCTGTAGAAGAATGAAATTGGACCCTTATCTTTCACCCTGCACAAAAGAAGCTTCTTTTTGCCACAGATGGAGAGTATTACATATTTACAAAACTGGTCACACACACAGAATAAGTGCATCTGAGATGATAAACCCTAAGTGACACATCTTCAATACAACCACCACACATCTAATGAATGCATCACTCAACTCTCACCAGAGAAGTTTCCTTATGCAGCAATTGATTAACTCAGAAACCCACAACTGGCCAATGCACAGAGACTAAGAAGATGAAAAGTACTTATCCCTGAATTCGGGGCCCTTATTTTAAACCTCTGCCTCCTAAGGCTCAGGATCATTGTGGAAGGGGAGCTAAAAAGATTGTAAGAGCTGGAAGGAGTAGATGATCACAAGGAAACAGAGTCTTCCAGACAGATGGTAAATTACTCATATGAACTCACATTGATGGTGACAGGCACGCACAATTCTGTGCAAGCTCAAACCAGACAAAATACCAGCATAGTCATGGTGAAGTGGGTTACAAAAACCCCAACTCAACTATAGGAACTTTTGGCAATTGATGGCTGCTTGGAGGGGGAGAGACAGTGTCTTAAAGGAATGGGACTCGGGCCCAGTGGATAGATGTACACTGAAGGATATTTGGGGGCACAAATCAGACTCTATAGGCTATATTATACATATGAGAGTACATTAAATTGGGTGGGGTCAGTAGAGGAAGGTGCAGATAGGAGAGGGGATATAAATATCATCAAACTATGTTGTATGAAAATTGCAAAAATTGCAAAAATTTAAAAATAAAATAAAAGAATAGAAGAATAAAAGGCCATCCCTAATGTAAGTCAAGTGCCATATTAATATTTTCAAGGAAAAACTTGGACATTAGAAAAAGTTGGACTGGGAAAATCATAAAGATAGATTTTATTCAGCAATAGCTATTACAATAAGGAAAAGAACCCAGTGTCCCCTGAGTTCCACTCTGTTGAAAAAAAATCCAAGAGACTTTTAAAGTCTGAGATGCATTAAAATAAAAGGGCTGAGGGATAATAAGGAGAATTGTCCCATATGATTAGACCATCTGGACTTGCTGGTTTAAATTTACCTGGAGAAAAAAAATAGAGTTTTCTAAAAACCTTTGTGCTAGAAGGCAGTGATGCATGTTAGAGCAAAATGCACAGCAAAGCTAGATATTTCCCCTCCCACAGAGACTAAAAGCAGAAGTTGCTTCCCTCATTTCAAAGAAATCACTCTCACTTCCATAAGGAAGTTCTGGGTAGAAGACTGACCTCCTAAAGAGCAGAGAAAGGATTTATAATGGCAGGCTTTCTAAAGTAAATGCTTGGAGTTGTGGATACGTGGGACATGTATCGATCATAAAGACTTGGCTAATAGAAAATTCTCCTCAGTGTTGACCTTTCTTGGAAGATGTTTTCAGGGAATTGGAGTCATTTGGGGACTTCTAGCCTTTTAAAAGATTTATTTAATGCCTGCATGTACGTAAGTGCACCTGTGTCATGCAGTGCCTGCAGAGGACAGAAGAGGGCATTGGATCCCCTGGAACTGGAGTTAAGGGAAGTTGTTAGCCACCATGTCTTCTGGAGTTGTTAGCCACTGGGTCTTCTGGAGGAGCAGCCAGTGCTCTTAAGTGCTGAGCCATCTCTCCAGCCCCAGGGACTTCTAGCCTTAGAGATCATGCAAGAGGTTTGTGAAGTCTTTTCCACTATTGTTTGGGTGGAACTCTTATATGTAGAGTTCAAATTTTTCAGTGACAATCTGTTAATTTCCCCAAAACAATGCAACCTATCATAAATACTTCAGAAACTGTAATTATAATTTTATGACATAGATCAATTTTTTGGATTCATTTTTCTTTGTTTCTGTCTTTACATGATGTAACCATGCCCAGATGATAATATGCATCTGGGCATGGTTAGAAATGATCAAGACAATATTAACAATTGATCTTCCACATCTAACTCAGGATAAAAGCCAAAATAATCTCTTCTGATATAATTTAATTCCAGGATAATTTATTGTGCATGTGCATAGATTCCCGAGAACTTTATCCCCCAGAGTATCTTCAACCCAGCCTTCAGGCTCTATTGTGAAAATGTCACTTGACTCACTTTCATATTTTATTGGCCCTGGAAAACTATAGTTTTTGATCTACTAACTACAATGCATTTCTATACATTCCAAAGAATGGGATACAGTTCCACGGGTGTTATTTGTATTCTTATACTATCAGAAATGTAGTACTTTGTATTGGATTTACACAAAACCCATCACGAGAAAAATCTCTTTACAATCAATTTTTTCTTTTCTTTTCAATAAATTTATCAGTTTTTGATTTTCCTTAGAAGAAAAATATAAATGTAACCTTGATGATCAGTGACATCTCTAATTCCTAAAGATTACGGTCGCAAAGTGATATAATGGTTATGGTTGCTATATGCAACAGGTATTTTTAATTTGGTAAGCATTGAAATCAATGCAAAAATCAATATGAATACCAAGAGGTAACATTTTGTTTAATAGCACACTTAGAATAGTAAAAGTTAAAAGGAATATGTGAACAGTTCAAACACAGAATAGTTTAACAAATACAGAGAAATATAAACCAACTTTCTCATGTGGTCATCTTATTTCATAAGTCACAAATAATCAAACATAAATACTCACAAATATAAATTAACACCCTCCAAGTTTAGGTCATCCATGGTACCATTAAGGGGTCTTGGTCAAATGGAGAGTCCTCTTCAGCCCAAACCAAACAGGTTAGAGCAGCTATCAGCAGACTATTCACCTTAGTGGTACTAATCATTCCTCTGTACTTAAGCTCATAGACATTCAGTTTTGTAGTACAATATGAATTAAAGTGTTGTGAAAGTTTTGTGGTGACCTAATGTGGAATGAACCAATGGTTGATCATCCTAAGATTTGTTAGGTTGCCAGTATGGTGGTGTTCTTGGGATTGTTTTATTAACTAATGATATTAGGGGGAAGTGAAGCTTAAGATGAGCTAGAAAATTGACATTACAGGTATGAAAAAGCACTGTCCATGGGAAAAGTTTAAAGGACAGATATATTCATCTAAGCATGTTCTGAATTACACATTCAGGAATCAAGTACAAGGTATGCATCACTAAGCCAATATTTTTTATTAAGTAAATGTTTAAAGTTACATTTTAAAACTTAAGATACTTCTGCTTTTACAAAGGGAAAATTGGTGATCTTTATAATGAATCCTAATAGGCAGAATCTGCAGTAGACTTGTGTATATACGTGTCAGCCATCTTGAATTTAGCTTAAAGAATCACAAATCCAATGGAACTAGTTCGTTTTGTCATGCATGTACACCCGTAAATTGTAAGATTGTTGAAATACAATGAAATGTGGAAAACGCACCTATGATTTCCATCAGGATAATCAGATCAATATTCATTAACTATTGGGTAGAAGTTTTAGCTGTGGCTAACCTGGTTCAATACAACTTGTGCCATCTCTTTCAAGGTAACTGACCCAACTTGAAGGACATTTGGAGACACAAATTAGAGTCTATAGGCCATACTATACATATTATGGAGGAGACCTATATACCATCAAATTGTATGAAAATCTCAAAATTCAATAAAATTTTTCTAAAATGATAATAAAAAGCGTATAATAGAAGGAAGAAAAGTACAATAAAATATAACAGGAATAATGGACATAAATTAAGTCTAAATGGGTGAACTTCACATATTACTCTCTTTTAACTCAATGATGATTACAAAATCTGATACTTTTTTAAAAACATGAATACAGAGAATTAATATAGAACCACAGTTGCCATTCTATTTCTGCTTTTATAATTTCATGTCTAACCCAACTTCGTTTTCTTTTAATCACATTTGTCATTAACAGTTGATACTGTGCTAGGTATGATTGCTTGCAATCAGTATTTTTAAAGCAAACTGTTTGACTTTTGTGCTTTTTTCCCCCAAAAACATCTCAGTGGTTTGGATCATTTGTATTTATTTCCATATCATTTTCAGAATTATCTTTTCTAAATTCTACACAAATTTTCTTCGGAACTTTTAATGGGATTGTATTCAGTCTATAATCTAATTTGGAAAGAACAAATACAAGTAAAATACGAGTCTTCCAATTAGTAACTATGATAGAATTCCCTATGGAATACGCTCAAGAAAATTCTCTTATTTAGCATTTTGATGAAATGTGAATACTTTCTCTGTGATTTTCTTGGATTTCTTTGTTAGGTTTTAATTTTGTTTTACTCTCGACAGTGTTAACATAATTTCTGTATTTTATGTCTGCAGCATATAGAAATGTAATTTTTACTGTATCAGTTTTATACACATAATAATACCAAACTTTATTGATTCTCATATTTCACTTGTAATTATTTTTCCTTCCTATCTTCATACTCATACTATTAGTAAACAATGAAATCTATTAAATTCTTTTTAAAGATTTATTTATTTTTATTTTACATGTATGAGTATTTTGCCTGCATATATGTATGTGCAACATGCGCATGCCTAATACCCTCAGAGGCCAGAAGAGTGTTGGATACCCTAGAACTGGAGTTTTGGATAATTGTGAGCTGCGATGTGGGTGCTCCAAACTAAACCTAGGTCCTCTTACAACAGTAGTATGTAAACACTCTTAACAGTAAGCCAACTCCCCATCCCCTAAAACTATTAAATTATTTATGACTCATCTTTTTCTTTCCTTGTTACTTATTAAGACTTCTAGTAACTTTGAATAAAAGATGTCACTGTTGGGGTGTGCGTGTGTGTGTGTGTGTTGCTGGAATTGAACCCAGAGCCTTGTGCATTCTGAGCAAATACTCTACCACTGCACCCAATATTCTTACTATTAATCTTACAGACAAAGCCATTCATAATTCACTATTTGGTTTGATACTTTCATAGGTTTCAGTAAATACTATACTATTTTAAAGTTTTCTTTGTGACTCTTACTCCTAAATAATGATTGAAAAGATTTTATGGGCTCACTGTTCTGCCAAAACACTTCTATGGAGATTTAAGTGGTCTGGCAGAACAGTTACCATTGTAGGATACAAAATCTCAAGAAAGAGGGTACTATCAAAAGATAATACAATGTTTCACACCTGTGTTACCCTTTGAACATTTGCCATTTTGTGGTGAAAATTAGCAACTGAATATTTCAGCAGGGTCCACTATCAAAAGGCAGAGAAAATCGAGCCTTCTGTCAGCATCGGCTAGGAAACAAAAATATATTTGAGAGACATCTTCTTAACAAGCAGAAGCAGATGGAGAACTGAACCTAATATTAATCTTTGTTTCTGATTTGACTTCTTTTTAAATCCTAAACACAGAATCTTAGAAAGGCAGGGTAAAACTCCCCAGAGGCATGTGATACTAAGAAGAGGATTTCATTTCAGGCTGGGTAGGAAGCAAGCTGAAGTAAGCACATAGCTCTAGGCTGCTGTGAACTTCTGTATGTTATAACAGCAATGGAAATTGGAGTGAAATAGAGCTTTACAAAAGGCTACCCACTTTGCTCTCATGTTAGACTAAGATATTGTCCATATTTTAAATGTTGATTAGATGACAATGAAAGCTCCCATGAAGGAAAATACCATTATATGGAGACTTCTTCGCTTTTGGTATATAATTTAGTATTCAAACAAAAAGTTTTGGGCATGCCAAAACACAAGGGTAAATGACTTTTAAATCATTCGAAGCATAAAACAGAAAATAGAAATACAGTCACAGATTATCTCCATATTGGATAAGAACTACAATCACTAGTTGATTAATGAAAGAAACAAAGGAGAAAATATATAAGAAATAGTAGAATTTTCCCAGATAATTGGAATCCATGAAAAAGGGATTGGCCAATTGTTTGAGGGGGCTGGAGAGAAGGCTCAGTGGTTAAGAGAATAAATTTCTCTTGCAGAGAATTCTGACTTTCTGACACATTTTTTTAAAAGCAAAGCACAAATGTTCAATATCATCCATTGTGCTTGCTTCACAATACAGTAAAATCGCATTCCCTCTTTTTCTGTTCCTTTAAAGAACTTGTGGAACATCAGAATAAATTTGAGTTGACCATGTATCCTCCTGACCTCCTCTCCCATATTTTCACTTTCAGTCAGTTATCATTTTAAATATTTTTTCAATTTATTATTTTAATTTTATGTGTATGCGTGTATTGCCTGTATGTAGGTAAGTACACCCATGTCATGCAATGCTTGCAGAGGACAGAAGAGGCTGTTGGATCCCCTGGAACTGGAGTTACAGACAGTCGTTAGCTACCATGTGGGTGCTGGGATTCGAACCTGGGTCTTCTGCAAGAACAATCATTGTTCTTGACTGCTGAGCCATCTCTCCAGCCCGCCGGTCAGTTAGAATTTTAATCATGTAACAGCAAACATTTCCTCTTTTACAAGCACTCATTCTTTTCATCTTGTCAGCTTCTAACACTTCGTTGAACCTGATCTAAATTTTATTAATAGTTAATTTGTATTTTATATCACTTTTTTCTAATTTTATCAATCTGGTATTAATAAAAACAAATAAATGTCAGGACTGGTGGTACATGTGTATAATTCCAGCACTTAGGAGGCTAGAGCAGGAGAATGACTGCTGAATTAAGGCCAGCATGATAGTGAAGAACTGATCTCAAGAAAAGGTGATGAAGTCTATTAAAATAAGATCTGTAAATATGAGGAGCTGTGAACATTTTTATTTGTCTTTTTGAGACAGGGTCTCCCTGTAGCCCCGGCTGGCCTAAACTCCCTATGTAGACCAGGCTGGCCTCAATTTCAGAGACCAGCCTGCCTCTACCTCCTGAGAGTTGGAATTAAAGATATGCACCACCACACCCAGCTGAGCTGTGAACTTTTTATGACTAAATTATATTAGCACATACAAGAGACAACACCCACATTGAGGGTAAAGGTAACTCCAGCTCCAGGGGATCTGATGCCCTCTTCTGGCCTCTGAAGGCATTGCGTGCACATGGTATAATTTATATACATGCAGGCAAAACACTCACACATGAAGTTTATAAAAAGAGACATTTTTGTCAAAATGTAAAATGGAAAGATGTATGTATTCTGCTGTATCCTACTCCTTAGAAGTCATTCAAAAGTTCAGTTCCAAGTGCTGAGACTATGGCTCAGTGGCAGAGTATTTGAACAGCAAGTGAGAGGCCCTGGAGTCAATGCCCAGTACTGGCAGGAATAAAAACTTCAGCTCCCACTCAAGTAAGGGAGATTAGTATGGTGTCTCATGTTTGGAAAGACCAGGAACTTTAAACTTTGAGAGATTAAGCAAATCTTTATAGGAAGGAAAGGTTAGGAATTATTCAAAGGGGCAGTGCTTACTTAGAAAAGTTAATTGTTATAGAAAAGGAGCAATTAGAGCCACTAAATAAACATCAGTATAACTAACTCAGAATGCAGTAGTGAGAATATTGGGAGGTGAGGCTGGAGAATAAGAATGGGAATATCCTGTGGGACACAGCAGATAAGAAATCAGAATTTTATCCCCAAAACAATAGTCATTAAAAGGTTTCAAGCACTAAAATTTTATAATTATATTTTTGCTTTAGAAATGGGGTTTGATCCTCTCTATGGAGGATAGTTTAGATTGGGTCAATGCTGGATTCTAGGAGAGCAGATAATAGACTATTGATGGAATGTGGCAAGGAGCAAGATGAGGAAATAGATCTAGTTGTTGGGGGTGAAGGACAAGTTATGGTTAAGGACAAAGCCCAGGTAAGGGGTAGGAAAACTTGGGGGGTGGGGCCACTAACTGATATGTTGAGATAAGAAGAGTATGTTTAGAAGTCAATGTAAGTTTAATTTTGTACATGTAAGACACTTGATACTCAAGAGAATGTCTCCTCTCTTCTTTTTCTGTCTCAGAAAAATGCAAAAGATGTTCCCCCTATAGGCTCCTACTGAAATAACCAGTTTTTATTAAAGGGAGGTGTGCTGGATAGCGTTTGTTATCAACTTGACACACCTGGATAAAGGGAGCATCAATTGGGGAATTTTCTCCATCGGACTAGCCTGTGGCCATCTCTGTGGGGTATTTTCTTGATTTTTGAGTGATGCAGGAGGGTCCAGCCCACTGTGGGCAGTGCCACCCCTGGGTGGTTTTTTCTGTATAAGAAAGCAGGCTGAGCATGGGCCAGGGTAGTAAGCCAGTAAGCAGTGTTCTTCCATGACTTGTGCTTCAGCTCCTGCCTCTGGGTTCCTGCCCTGAGTGCCTACCTCGGGCTCCCTGATTAACTGAGATCTTGGAGATGTAAGCCAAATAAACCCTTTCCTCTGAAAGTTGCTATTGGTCAGAGTGTTTTGTCACAGTTGAAAGCAAACTAGAACAGGAGGTATGAGGTCCTACAGAAAACTTTAAGAACAGAAACCAGTTTTTCTTTATTCTTTTCTCTGGGTTTTATATATTTGGACCTGTATTATACATGTTCTAATTTCCTGCTACACACACACACACACACACACACACACACACACACACACACACACATATATATATCACATACACAATTCAGTTTTCTTGACTCAACAAACATGTTGGTGTGGTTAGAAATATATTAGCTGCCCACCAACGGTCTCCACTTCAGAGTAGTCGTTCCCTTGTGTAAATTTCCCTTGAGTAGGAGTGGAACTTATTATACACTTCTAAGAAGAGTTGATGCCATGGTATTTCCGAGTTGGGTTACGACAGCTCTGTGGATTCTGTTTTGGGTGTTTCATTTATTTCATACTCCATATTAAATGTTTTGTTATATAGGAAGCCACACATGAAAGCTTTTGTGGCAATGATCTGAGGCCTGTTACAACTACATGAGGGCTTGACAGTAGATCCCTTTCAAGTTCAGGCTCGAGATGATTGCAGACATGACTGACCACTTAATTACCATTATGCAAGAGACAATGAGCCACAATCACCTATCTAAGCTGCTCCCACGCTCTCAATCCCCACAAAGTATCAGACAATAAGTATTTGTCCTTAGCTGAGTGTAGTGGCACATGCCTATAATTCCATCACTCAGAAAGTAAAGGAAGGATGACCGTGAATTTGAGTTCAGTTTGGGCTCCATAGCAAATTCCAGACAGCCTGGCTAAAAGACAAATACTATATCTAAATTAATAAATAAAGTAAATGTATGTCTGCCTAGCCACTAAATTCTGGAGTAATTTGTTGTGCAGCAATAGTTAAGTCACTTGTCTTGGTAACAGAACAATCTTATTGACTTAAGAAGTAGTTGATGGGGTTGGAGAGATGGCTCAGCAGTTAAGAGCACTGGGAGCTCTTCCAGAGAACACACAGTATCCACATGGTGGCTAACAACTTCCCTTAACTCCAGCTCCAAGGGATCCAACACCCTCTTCTGGCCTCATTGGGCATTACGTGCACTTGCATACATGGAGACAAAACACTCATACACGCAAAATAAGAATAAATAATAAACATTTTTTAAAAGAAAGTATTTGGTGTATAGACCAGATGGTTCCAACTGAGATCACAAGCTATTTTATTTATTAAAGAGTTAAAAGAATACATTAACAAAACTTTGACAGAGAAATACCATAACCCTTCTGAAAATGATTATCATCTAACCCACCAGGGATATTAGTACTTCTAGGTTGTTCTACGGCTATGTAGTTCAAAGGTTGACTAGAGTTAGGATATGAACCGTTAGTCTATTCTGGATGGATACAAAACAAATCAATACAGCATTTTAACAAAGAAATTGAAACAAAATTTTGCCATTTGAAGAAAGAGCATTGTGTCATTCCTATCACCAAGGCCTATGGTCAAAAGGGAACAGAAGGTTGTGATGATGATCCAGTGAGTCTGGCTCCAGACCTCCCTTCAGCTTGTCTCTTATGTGACTTTGTAGGGTGAACTTGTAATGATTGAGGGCTGAAGAAAGATTTGACAACTGGAAGATTCTAATATTTAAATATTGGACCTGTGTTTTGTAGTACTTGGAGTTAAATCCAGGAGCTCATACATGGTAAGCCAGTGCTCTGAGATGCGTTCCCTGCCTAACCTGTCCTCTGATTTCAAGCTACGAGTGTCACAGGTTCTCTTGACTTCTTGTGTCTAAAAACCACCCAGGAGTGTTTCACCACCTTGAGGGGTGTGCTACTGCAATCAGTGCGTGAATGGTTGACTGCAGCTTGAGATGGGAAGTACCTCGCAAATACCGTCTTCTCTGGGTTTATAAGACAGGGAACCAATCAGGGAAGAGATGAGAGAAAGACAAAAATGCCGGTCTGGCAGGTAATCATTTGGGGCTTCATGCTATTAGGTGCTTTGGATTCCCATAGGTGAAATAAGTCTCTTCAGTACAGGGAGTTGCAAATCACAGCCCCAAGGCCTGGCTGGTTTTATCAATCTGGCAGTTCAGTGTCAGTGCAAAGGACATCCCCAGTACCTGAGAAAAGAAATGGGAAAGTTCGAGGTCGTCACAAGAGGAATCATTTCTCCCACAATTTCTGAGTTTGTTTCCACAAAAAAATACATCCATCACACAGTCACCACCCTCCCGGCAGCACTCTCTTCTCAGGAGTTCTCTCTTTTGGCTTAAGGAGAGCAGTGAGGAGAGTCTGGGAACAGTGATGCCACACTGGCAAAGTAGAAAGTCTTGGAACATTTTTGTCTTCTTAAAAAGTCCCAGAAGCCTAGATGTGGAGATTGTCAAGTTCTGATTACTTACCAATGCAAAAACAAGTCAGTTCTGCACAAGCCCTATGTCTTCTTGGCTTCAGAGCAGAGAAAAATAATTTGTCTCTGATTCCATCTTATTGATCTATGGATGGTATGTCCAATACTTGTGCACAAAAAGGTTAGGAATATCACATGGCAAAACCCATAAACTTTACCTTTTACTTGTCAAATAAAGTACAAGCACAATGAGAAAAATTATGATAATTTTCACTTTCAACTTTTTCTTAGCACAAAATATCAAGTTTTCCAGTAGAGTATTTCATTTATCACAATTGTTTCTAGACCAGTTGCGGGAGTGATGAATGTGGCATGCTTACTGCTTGGAGCTTATAAACTTTCTTTGACTCGATATATGTTCCTATACCACGTTTTATGGATGCCTTAAGTTAAATTGATAATAGAATCTGCTACTTGGTTAGGGGAACTCATACACCAAAAATATTTAACATTTGCTCTACACTGCTTCACTAATACCGTTTGAAGACTACATGATTTAACTCATTTAATCTTTAATTATCCCAAGACTAAGCTCTTACCTGTATCACACATACACAGATGGTAATGATTCCAATATACAAGAAATTGGAGTGAAACCACTGTTTTGCTTTCATGTGGCAACCCTAGAAAACATTATAGGTATAAATGATACTATCTTATAATTCAATTTTTTCAGGAGGATTATCTAAGATGGTAGTTTGTATTTACATAATACAATGACACGTACATTGGATGTTATATTTTTATTTCCTTGCATGGATAAAGAGACAGGCATAAATGGGCTTTTCTAGGCTGTTGTCACTAGAGTGGCACCTGATGTGGAAGTCTTAGATCCTAACTCACTGAGCTAAACAAACACAAGAAGTAGGTCAGAAATAGAGGTTCCTGTGTTCTTTGAACACTCAGTGCTGATCATAGGTGAGGCAATATTTGAATTCATGTGTGTTTCCTTTTCTGCTTCAACAATGAGTAAATCTACCATAGCCTTGAAAAGCTCCAGAGTTGTTGACTGGTGCATATGTAGGTTTTCTCTATAGACCTAAACTTTTCTGGAGATTTTCAAACTCAGGAGAAAGTAACATGGGGTCTATGATCCATAATCATAGAGATTTGGTTTCCTGAAAGGTGACTGTCTTCTAGGTGAAGAGAGTTCTAACTTAAGCAGGAAAGTGGTTTCTAACTCCCTTCCACAACACCTAACCCCTCCACTTAAGACTTCTTTCACTAAAGGAATGGATCCTGCCATCTCCAGAGAAAGCACTACAGGGACACGCTATTCTACCCTAACCCTATAAATTTTACTTTAAAAGTAAGGAGAATGTTTTTCTCAAGAGCTATCTAGATATATCTCCCTGTTACTTTCACACTCTCCTCGCTTAATAGTGCAATATAACAAAAGATTCTTCACAGTGTCTATAACTAAATTAGCTCGTTCCTAGATTTTTCTGGTTTCTATAGTTACTTGGGGTTGTTTCCCTGTTCATTCTTTTGTTCCCTCTTTCTAGGTAGGAGGTTGAGACCGTTTCTGATAAGGTTTCCCATATAATTAAAAGTTTGAACAACAAACTCAATAACAGGAAAATTACCAACAAAATTACCTGAATGTCTGGATCTTTTGGGCAGGATGCTGGTGGGCCACTGGTCCAATCACTTGTGCTGTTTACACCACAGCAATGTAACTGAAAGTCAACCCCCCAAATACGATTTTTAGAAGGTCAACAGAAAGCCAACTAGACTGTAGAGCAAAGGGTATGCTTATATTGAAATTTGATTCTATGGTAGAAAATTGAGAATTGTTTTTTTATTATGGACTTCTTAAAATTAAGTGCTCTGAAATCTGTTATGCCATTTTATAGACAGAAGGTGTAAGTGCACCCATATCATGCAATGCTCAAAGATATTAGAAGAGGTTGTTGGATTCCCCTGGATGGTTGTTAGCCACCACGTGGGTGCTGGGAAGAGAACCCAGGTTCCAAAGATGGTCTATTTAATTTATTGACATCTTACAGATCAAAAATTATACACTTAGGGGACTTTATAATGGAAAAATATGGCTAACCACATCTAGACCCAGTGATCACTTTTAAGATTGCAGAAAACAGGACAATTAGATACCTGCTTATGTGACACATCAGGAAGTACCAGCTATGATACAATAACTTCATCAAGCCTCATGATTCACAGGACTTCTGGAAAGCATATTTCCTGACACCAAAAATACACTTAGGAATGAACTGGCTAGATCCAGAAAGTGTAAAATCTGTAGGACACATAATCTAGCTTCTATCCACATGCACAAAACATAAAGAAAGGGGATACTGTTGTAGATTGAAAGAAAATTAGAGGTACTATAGAGATGGCTCAATGGTTAAGAGCACTAACTGCTCTTCAAGAGGACCTAGGTTCGAGTCCCAGCACCCACATGGCGGCTAACTACCATCCATAACTCCAGTTCTAGGGGAATTTGACAACCTCTTCTAATCTCTGTGGTCATTTCATGACATGGGTGCACTTACACATATTCAGGCAATGCACTCATACACATAAAAATAAAAATAATAAAATATTTTAATTCAAAATCATCTTTTTTTTTATTTAATAACCACATGATTAGAAGAAGCATTTCATTACAGTTTTAACATATTCAATAACAATTTCCAGAGCAAGGATACATCTCTTTCAAAAGTGGCTGTAAATTTTTAGATTCATAGTTGAATTAATACAGTTATACAATATTGAACTCAGTATAAATCCTATAAGACATAAAATT
>NW_008353126.1:772500-772691 GCF_000622305.1 Nannospalax galili
GACTCATTTTTTTTGCTAATAACACTGTGAGATTGGCACATCCATCTCTAATCTGTATGTATCTGATTATTACTAGTCATAATTGGTTGCACTCGGATCCTTGCCAACTGTGTATGTCTATAAAGTCATAGGGTAGATTTCAATGGTAATGTTTATCACCTCTATTAATTAACATGACATAACATTTTATG
>NW_008353126.1:772742-780820 GCF_000622305.1 Nannospalax galili
TTTGTTGATTTGTGTGTGTGTGTGTGTGTGTGTGTGTGTATCACACAGACCATCCCAAACCATCTTACTCATCTATACACCCACTTCCCAGATGGCACCCTCCCATGCATACCCCCCCCCAACTAAAGCCTTTATACTCTGTTATCCCTGCTGCTGTCCTCTGTGTTGTCGGCACCCCAGCCATTCCCCACTAGTCTATCCGTTGAATCTAGTCAGCCTATCTAGAGGTCTTTGTTTCAGGAAGGTCAGCTGTTCCTCATCTAGCAGAAATCAGTTGTCAATATTCCTTTAGATAAGATTGGGGTCTGCTGTTCATTTTCCCTTGGGCCAACCTGGCCAACAACTCAAAAGAAGGCATCTCCTATCTGACATTGTTGTGTGTTATGTAGCCTTTAGCTATACATATGGACTCTTAAAAAATTATATTGGCCCCTTGAATATTTGGTTATATTTTCCTTTTGGGTGTCTAAGACTCTACAGTTGGCCCAGAAAAACCAAATTATTTTCACTCTTAAGGCCCTTTGAGGATCTGTTCCTCAGGGGTCACATGGGCTTGGGAGGAGCCCCAGTTCCTTTCTTTCACCAGTTCCGCCCATGTGAAGATAAGTCAAAGGTCCTACTCGACCATGGCTGGCTTTGCTTGGAAGCATGGAGGAAATGTTCCTCTGTGTTTTTAAATGTCTTCTAAATAAAGAACCTGGACTCTAGAGAGGCTAAATGACTTTCCCAAGACCTCCCACTTCTGTTTTCTGCACTCTAATTCCTATTTTATTTCTTCTACTCCACATTAATCCAGCATGAGTCATGGTGGCACTGTTTGAAACATAGACTATACCTGCCTAGCCCATATTTTTCCTTCAATAGTTTTAGACAAGAATGGAGTGTTGATTATGCTTGTGGGTAGAGAACAACATGGGGAATAGGGCACTGGTGGGCTAAGCTAAAAGCATAATTTTGGTAACTCAAATTCAAAAGAGATTTCTTCTAATACTTTAATTTTCAATAAAAAATTTTAAAATATATAATCTAATCCAATATGATCTATTTGGGTCTTTTCCACACCCTAGTCAGAATTAAGCAGTGAGTCTATGTGAATTGGTAAAGAATGAAACAAAATATAGAAAATGTTGTACTGATTGGAATGACTCCTGTACTCTCCTCTCGGTGGCAACCAAGGCATTATTCTGGACCTTAGGACTGAAGATCTAGAGTCTGTAAACTTCAGGAACAATCCTGGTTTCTAAGGACTAGGGGTGTGAATGAATTCTGAATGATACAAGGGGGATTCTGTATGTACTCACAAATGGCTGGATGGAGTCCCATGCTGCCTTGGTGCTGTTGTCCGAGTGATAACGTTTAATGCTGTCAGTCAACCCCTCAGTCACATACTCATTCAGCTGGTATAGATCATGTTCCAGCAGAGAAAACAGTAAAAATAAGGTTGATTCAAGGAATAAATTAGGTTAGTAGGCCAACTAGTTCCTTCTTTCCAAATTGTTTCCCAAGAACTAGGGAAGTGGGGAGGAGGGCATGTATCAGAAGACAGGTTGAAGATGAGCTGGCACTGAAGGAAGATGTACATAAATGACATCGTCCTTCCAAAACTATGGCTTTACAAAAGAAGAAAGGGGGCAGCCAAAACTAGAATCATACTTGGCACTGAGAAGGCATTCTCTACTGCCAGATACACAAAGGAAAATATGCAGGAGGAAGTCAAACTTAGTTCACTGAGCTCTCCAGTAATCTCTCAAGGTACTACTCAAATACAGCCTCCTTCACCACAATTTATTTCTTTCCTCAACTACAATGGATCTCTCCTCTTTTGGTTCATTTATATTTCTACTACAGTATTTTTTAAAAACCACTTTCTTCTCCACTGCACACTTCCCACTCTCAGCAATAAGACAGTAAGTCATGTTCCTTACAACTTACCTTTTGCTCATACACAAAGAGCAGGATGGCCAAGGTCACTTCAGCAAGGAGAATAATCAGCAGCAGAACAAAGAACTGTGGTAAAGCAGGGACATGTTCACAACATAAGTTCAAGTTTCAATCAACCTGTCTCTTCCCTGGAAGCAAACAGACAGGTATACACACACACACACACACACACACACACACACACACACACACTCCCATAGGCCACCCATAGGACTTCATGCATTTTATGATCTATACACACACACACACACAATGTTCCTGCTTCCTTGGGGCTTCAGAAGCCTGCTCTTTTTTCCTTTTCTTTGAGAATTTCATTGTTTTTTAAATTTCAAACACAGTTTATTTAATGTTCACTACACTTTATAGATATTTTAAAGATTATTTTGTGAATTTTAACAGTTTTTCTGTAGGTTTTGTATATGTTTCAGTTATTAAGTAATACCTAAATATTAATGGTTTTTCTTTTTATTTTTAATATTTTTATTGAGTTTTTGTGGATGTCATACAATACTTCTTAATTAAATTTAGACTCCCTTCCCCATTCTCCCACATAGCCCCCCCACCCCACTGGACCTCATGCATATATATTAATGCTATCTGGTCAAGCATTTATACTCAGTATAAGTTTATCCACTGGAGTCTAGTCAGCCTTTCTAGAGATCTTAAGGAAGATCTACTCTCCCTCAACCCAGCAGCAATCAGTTGCCCAAAGTTCCTAGGCTAGGGCTATCCATTTCCCTCACTCCATGCTGGGCTCTTGTCTGATTGAGTCGGCATGGGTCTTGTGCACAAGACCACCATTGCCACAAGTTCACATAAGCAAGCTTCCAGTGGCCTGAGAGCTCTGTTTCCCTATGTCCATGGACCAAATCTGACTCTTACTATCTTCCTGCCACCTCTTCTGCAATGGTCTCTGAGCCATGGTTGGGCGAGATTTAATATAGGGGTCCTATCCATGGACACACACTCTGCAGTCTCTTATTCTCTAAACTGGCCAGTTGTGGCCTTTGCACATCACACTCTGTTATATGAGGAAACTTCACTGGTGAGAGTTGAGGGATACATTAGTATTCTCTCTACCCCCTGTTCTGCTATGTTACATGGATCTTAGGTGTAGAGGTTCATTCTTGAGTACACTGTATTTATATCATTTCATTCTTCTTTCTCCCCCAACTTCTTTGTCCTATGTCTTCTTTTATAACTACACACACACACACACACACACACACACACACACACAAACCTCTACCAAATCCAATTAGTGTTGTTTGTATGTACATGTGCTTAGGGCTGACTACTCAGGATTAGGGGGCTCATCCTAGAAAAAAACTGATTCTCCCTCCCTCAGCACCCAATGTCTGTCTACAGCTCTTTATCTAGGAGTGGGGCCTTGTGAGATTTTCCTCCATCCATGTTGGCATATCGACTAGTGTGGTCTCTGTACATAGTGTGCAGGCAACCATATTGTTGAGCGTTCATGGGAGCAGAATCCCTCTCCTGTCCAGAAGATAATATCATGAAGTAGAAAGTCACGTTCTTTTCCTATAGCTGGACTCTAGAGGGAAGATCATCTGCTTCTAACCTTGATCTAATTGTCTGCTGAATAAATGAAGCAATTTTGGCATCAGCCTATTGAAACAGTTGAGGAAAAAAATAAACTAATGCATGCCCTTGGGACTTGGTCCTTTTTATCAGATCAAGGCTAGCTCAAGTTAGAAGGTGGATAGCAATGAAACTTGTGGGGATTTCTGTACAGAGAAGGAAAAGAAGGATCGTAATCATACATCTAACTCACCTTTTCTCTCCAACTTTATATACTTAATCCCTTTATGCCATTTATACATATGCAAAATTCACATTTTTGTTTATCCTTCTTTACCTTCTTTACCACAACAATAATTTAGTCTACTTAAATCTTTTTCCCTGTGTCTGACATCTATGACATCTACATTTTTCTATCATTCTTTCTCTTGATTCTGGTTTAAGTATTGCTCTACAAGGGAAAGAGGATTGGCACATGACTGAAGGAATAGCCAAAATGGAATGAACAGAGGCATTGTTAGACCTCTGTTCCGAGTGTCCTAGGAAAACATGGATCTCTTCTTCCCTGGGGCTAGTCAGCAAAACCTAAGTCTGAAGGTATTCCTCAGAGTGCTTACTTGACCAGAAACTGCTACAAAGCTCTTGCATTTCTTAAGGGATTCAATCAAAGCCTTTACCGAAACTGGGTCACTCTTGCTATGGAGTACCTTGTGCAGACATAAATTAAGGAAGAACTCTTTATCATTTGAAGAGCGTCATTGTGCTCAGAAGAATCTAGTGATTGTTTTTTCTACCAGCTAATAACTCGGAGTCAGACCTAGAAGTATGTTCTAACATAAGAACTTGGGTAGGGAAATGATAATTGGTCACAATAAATCAGAGGAAAAACACTCCTCTATGAAAGGAAATAATAATGACAAGGACCATTATTGACCATGTAAAATGGATACCACAGAGAATAGCAATGTGTCCTACATATCCCTGGGATCCACTGAGAAACAAAATAATATTGGTTTGAACAGCTTGTCTGGTCTGAGATGTTGCGATGATCAGCTTTAACAATTTAGCTTTCATTAGCTTTAATTGTCAACATGATACAACCTAAACTTGCCTGGAAAGAAAGCCTTAATTGAGGAATTACCTACATTAGACTGGTCTGTGGGAATGTCTGTGGAGGATTTTTTGATTGTTAATTGAAGCGGGAATACCCATGCTGAATGTGGGTGGCACCATTTCATGAGTTGGTCCCTGAACTGTACGAGTGAAGAAAGGTAGGTGAGCATACACAGCAAGTTCCATGCACTTTGTTCTCTCTGCTCTTGACTGTGAATGTGACGCTTAAGTTCCTTCCTTAACTTCCCATAATAAAGAACTTCAACCAGGAATTGTAAGTTGAAATAAACCCCTTTCTCCCCAGTGACAGAAACGAAACTAAAACTGAAATTGGTCCCAAGGAAACGGGGCTGTTGTTACGACGAACCTGGCCATGATGTTTTTGGAGACATATGGAAAACTTTAGAACTTTGAGCTGGAAAAGCCACTAAGTGCTGTGGACAGCGCTTAATGGGTCATTCTCATGGGAGCTTGGAAGACAGGAGTGGGAGAGTAAATCTGCATTACAGTAGAGACTGTACTTTGTCATTAACTGGGATAGAGGCTATTCCAGCAGCTGTGATTGTCTGAGGTTGGCACCACTGAAGTAAACCCTGTGCCTCGCTGGGACAGTAGCACAGAGATAAGGGCTATTAGTGCGATACTGTGGCTACAAATCTGTGTATGTTGATCCTGCTGAGGCTGAAGAAGCAGCCGTGATTGGCAAAGAGATCAGCACTACTGGAGTGAAACCTCTTGGGCGTCATTGTTTTCCAATGAAAAAACTGAAAGCATTTTCTCAGGGTCAGCGCACAGAAACTGATCTAGCTATGATCCAGAGGGACTGAGCTACATCTAGAGCTTGCAGCAGAATATGGAAATGTAAGTTTCCTCGTGGTACTGGTTTTGAAGGCATGAAGTGATCACGGAGGGAGAGAATCTGAGTCTTGACACTTTGTGGCAGGGTCATAGAGGACCTGAAAGGCCGTTTGTGAAGATGAAACCTCAGTTTCAACGCAGATTCCAGATACTGGAAATGCTATGACTATGCCTCACCTATGAAGGAGAGCTATAGATGTGGAATAGAGCAGGCCTAAGCACGAGAGAAACTGTGTGTGCTGTAGAAGACGTAGCTGGAGGGGTGGGGCTACCCAAGACCTTTGGAGCCTAGAATACAAGCTCCACATGTCAGACATTGGAGCTCCAAGATTTGGTACATGCACTGCTCATTTTTCTGTGCGCTGTGGCATGATTTTTCTTTATGTGTGGGTTCTTCCTTCTCAGAAAAACAATGCTTATGTTTATAACTTGTTTTTGGTTTTACAAGAACTCACAATTAAGAGATTTGGGACTTTTTAAAGTGTTGGAATTTTTTAAGACTTTAGGGGATTTCTGGAGTTGGACTGTGTTTTATATTCTGATATTAACTTGACACATTGGTGACAAGGGGTAGAAAGTTATGGATTAAACTGATATATTTGTGTGTCAAGTTAACAGAAGGCATTGTGCTGGTTAGTGGATAATCTTGTGTCCACTGGGAAGAGAATCTCAATTGAGAAATCATGTAGATAAGATTTGTTTGTGGGCATGCCTATGAGGGGCTTGTCTTGGTTGTCAGCTAGTGTGAAAGGACCCAGCCCACTGTGAATAACACCATTCCCTAGGCTATGCTCTGAGTTGTATAACGGTAAAGAAAAGCAGCAACCAAACAGGAAAAGATCCATGTGTTTATGCTGTCTCTGCTCTTGATTGTGGATTATCACACAAAGATGATCTACAAAGAAACATATTACCATGGGCTTGAGGTATCATCTCCCCCAGCTCAGGCACCACATCTGCTGAAAGAACTCACCGACATAAGCAGGCACTTATTCTCCTTGATTGAGCCCATGCATCCCAGGAAAGCAACCACCATGATAATGGAGCCCACGATGACAAAAACATTGCCCAGCGTCAGGAAGGGGAGTTTATGGAAGAGCACTCCAAAGGTGTTGTGGACCAGGAGGTAGATTCCAAAGCCCAAAATGCAACAGCCAAAGACCTGAAAGGAAGAATTCCACAGCATTCTGAGGTAAATGTTATTCTTGAGTATCTCCTCATTTATAGCCTCACTCTCTCGGGATCAGAATCATCCCTTTTCATTGACTCTCACAAAACGTATGAGGATACCCCTTTACTCAGTTTCTCCATACTACTACCAGAAAGAAAATCCCAACTTCCTCATATGAAGTTACACTCATATCTCTTACTACACATTTCCAGATCCTGAGGGAAGACTACCCTATGAAGGACATAATATCTTCACCATACACAAGCCTAGTGTCATACTACAGATATCCTACCCCTTGTCTCCTTCACTGCTCATGCATAGCCTTCCCTTTGGAAAGTGTGTCCATGTTGAGGAAATGCTTTGCCTGAGGAAGCTTATCTTGTAGACTACTAAAGAAGCCAAACTTATAAGAGTATTTTCATAAACACAAAAGAACTGACCCATCCTATATCTGAAACATAGTTGCTGAATTTGATACAGTGAAATCTCTCCAGAAAAGGTGATTTTTCTTATGTTAAACTTCCAATTGTGTGTGTAAACCTTAAATTTTATTAATATACATTAATTGTATGAACTTACTGCATTAGATTTTCATATATCAATATAGTGCATTTTAAGCATATTCAGTGCTCTATCAGTCTTCCCTTCTACCTTTCATATATCAATATAGTGCATTTTAACCATATTCAGTGCTCTATCAGTCTTCCCTTCTACCTTTCATATATCAATATAGTGCATTTTAACCATATTCAGTGCTCTATCAGTCTTCCCTTCTACCTTCTCTTTTGCTTTTTTTTTCTTTTGCTTCTCTTTTGCTCTCTTCTCTTTCCTGTTCCTAGAAGTTCCACTTTTAGGTAAATGCTGTTCTTTTCTTTTTCTTAACTTCCATATATGGAGGGGGAAATGCAATACTTGTCTTTGTGGGACTGATTTATCTCATTTAACATGATCTCCAATTCCCATCTATTTTCTGGCAAATGACATAACTTCTTCTTTCTGGCTAAGAAAAATTCCATATGTATATATACCACATTTTCTTTATCCATTCATCTGTTGATGGGTATGCAGGCTGAATCAACAATTTAGCTATGGAGATGGGGCTGGACAGATGGCTCACTGATAAGAGGACTGGCAGGCTGCTCTTCCAGAAGCCCCGGATTCAGTTCCCAACACCCATACAGCAGCTAACTCCATCTGTAACTCCAGTTCCAGGGGATTCAACCCCCTCTTCTGGACTTTGTGGGCACTGCACGACATGGATACACTTACAAATATTCAGGCAAAACACTAACGCACATAAAATAAAAACAAAGTAATTACGAAAAGAGCAGCAACAAACATGGATGTACAAGTGTCTCTGCAATAGGACAAGTTCTTTGGGTATATGCCAAGGAGTGGTATAACTGGGTCAAATGGTAGGTTCATTTGTAGTTTTTTAAGAGTTCTCCACACT
>NW_008353126.1:782462-791657 GCF_000622305.1 Nannospalax galili
GGTGTCCGGTTTAGAAAGTCCTTTCCTACACCTATATCTTGTAGGTTTTTCCCAAAGTTTTCTTCTAAGAGTTTCAGAGTTTCAGCCTTCAAATAGCTTTAGATATTTAAGTGACAATTGAATTTATTCTCATAATGGTTTTAATAGCTTTTGTATAATCTTCATCGCTATTATGAGATATAAAATGTATTTATCAAATCTGTAATCATTATGCCAAAAAATCTGAATTACTGTAATATTTTGTATATTGTTAAAACTGTAACTTTAATTGTAAAAAAAAAATTAAAATAAAAAAAGAAAAAAAAAGTTAAATAAATTTTTGACACAAGTCAAAAAAAAGTAATTAAAAAATAATTAAAAAAACAATTTAGCAACCATGAATAGTGCTGTGATAAGCATGGGTGTGTGAGGATCTTTACAGCAAGATGATACGATCATGATTCATTAGATATATACTTAGGCATGAAATGGCTAGATCATGGGGCTGGAGAGATGGCTCAGCAGTTAAGAGCACTGGCTGCTCTTGCAGAGCACCCAGGTTTGATTCCCAGAACCAAAATGGTGGCTACGAACCATCCTTAACTCCAGTTCCAGTGGAATTCGATGCTCTCTTCTGACCTCTTCCACACTGCACGACATGGGTGCACTCACATACATGCATGCAACACATAAAATAAAAAACAAACAAAATTTTAAATTTTTTTAAATTTAAAAAAGAAATGGCTAGATCATATAGAAGTCAAAAAGTCAAACAACAAAAGAGCAAAAATCCAGACACTGTGGAAGTCAGTATGAAGGTTCTTTTTTAAAAAAAAATTAAGACATTCTGTTCTCCTTCTAGACTTGGCACAGGTCTGCTTTTGCTCTTAGCACTCAGATCTCTGGACTACCTTTTCAGTCGAGACTCACCCACTATGTCCTGATCCCCTACACTCAGACCTGCTCAATTTTTCAGTCTAGTTTCTTAGAGCCTTCATAGGCTGTCCCTACCCACAACTAGCCTTTGTACTCCTGAAACCAGCCTTCTATCCTGGCTGTCCACAACTTCACCTTGCCTTGAATTGCCTAGACCAGCCTTCTTCCCTGGTAAGTCTGATCCCGCCCGGTGTGCCTTGACTCCCATACAAACTGAAAATCTCCAATTTCCTGGACCCCACCTCTGTTCTCCTTTTGGCCTTGGGCACAGGTCCACTTTTCTCTTAGCACCCCAGATCTGTGGACTACCCTCTTAACTCCACGTGGTGGTGAGCTTTCCAAATCACACAGTGTCTATCCCCCTATATTTGAGACCACCTACAGCCCCTCCCACTGCTGCAGGGTTAGGCTTATATCACCCGAATCCAGCCTCCAGCTAGCAAGATTCCCAAATTGCGCTGTGCCTGCTGACTAGAATGGCCCAGACTTTAGGAGGAAAACTGAGAGCATTTGATTCTCACTTGACTTGGGCCTCTGCTGGACTAGAGACATCTGGTCCTTCCATTATAAAATCAAAAGAGAGAATCTGTAGCCTAGACCAACCAGCTTTTCATACACAATAAGAAAACAACAAAGGCATATCAAGTAATCAAACAGAAACAGACTTAACCTCAACAAAAAAAGGCTCGAGTCTCACACCAGAATCAGAAACAACAAAAGAAATCCACATGTCAAAATCACAACAGAATATAATAATATGAAAAACCCAAATAATATATCTCCACCAGATACCAACAGTCCTATAGAAGAGTTCTAAGAGAACTCTCTAGAGATAACCCAGGAAACAAAATTTAAAAGAACAATCATAAACATAATCAAAGAATTCAAGGAATTTAAAGAACATATAAACAAATCAAAGAACTAAAGATAGGGATAAACTTCTGACTGACTTCACAAAAGAGTTAGAAATACTGAAGAAAACTCAGACTCAAATGAAGAAGGAAGAGTGACATACTCAATAAGTCAATTAGAAACAACAGGAGAAAGCCTCATCAATAGAATGAATGAAATGGAAAACAGAATACCAAGACTGGACAATAAAGTTGACAAATTGGATCGATCAAGCAAAGATTATGACAACTTTAAGAAAACACAGGAATGGAATATGCAAGGAATGTGGGACACCATGAAAAGACCAAATCTATGCATCATAGGCATAGAGGAAAGAGAAGAACCTCAGGGAAATGGTATGGACCAGATCTTCAACAGGATTGTAGAAAATTTCCCAAAATTAAAGAAAGACATGTCCATACAAATACAAGAAGCACATCGAATGCCAAATAGACAGGACCAGAAAAGAAACTCCCCACAGCATATCAGAGTAAAAACATGAAATGTACAGAGCAAACAGAGACTACTGAAAGCTTCAAAAGAAAAACAAGCCACGTATAAAGAAAAACCCATCAGAATTACTGATGACTTTTCAGTGCAAACTATGAAAGCCGGAAGAGCCTGAACCAAAGTATTCCCAATTCTAAATGACCATAGATGCCAACCCAGAATGCTTTGCCCAGTGATAATGTCTATTAGAGTTGAAGGATGGGAAAGAAAAATCTTCTACGACATAAATAGGCTGAAAGAATTCATGTCCACAAAACCAGCCCTTCAGAGAATTATTAAAACAATATAAAGAGCTGAAGGAAGGAACGACTACACCCAAGGGGCAATAGAAAGAAACTAAATGAATGTATAAGGTTGGAAACACACAGTTAGACAAAGAATGCAAACAGAAATTAAAATGACAAGAACCAATACACATCTTTCAATGATAACTTTAAATCAATGGACTGAACTCCCCAGTCAAAAGACACATAGTGTGTTTCGTATCTTAAATGGATTAAGAAACAAAACCCATCCTTTTGTTGACTTCAGGGAACCCATCTCAACTTCAAGGACAGACACTACCTTAAGGCAAAAGTATTTTTAAAAAATATTGCAAGCAAATGGCACTAAGAAACAAGCAGGAGCTGCAATTTTAATATCTGAAACACAGACTTCAAACTGAAACTAATCAGAAAAGATAAAGAGGGCCACTTCATTGTAATCAAAGGAACAGTTGACCAAGAAGATATTACAATCATGAACATATATGCACTAAACTCTAGTACACCCAACTTAATTAAGACAGTACTACAGGACTTTAAGACACAGATTTGTCCCAACGAACTATTACTAGGGCACTTCAATACCCCACTGTCTCCATTAGACAGGTCAATGAAACAAAGAATAAACAGAGAGACATCTTACTTAAATAATACCATACATAAAATGGACCTAACAGACATCTGCTGAATAGTCCACCCAAGCACCAAAGAATACACTTTGTATTCAGCACTCCATGGAATTTTCCAAAATTGACCACATACTGGGGCACAAAACAAGCCTCAACAAATACAAAATAATTGAAATAATTCCATGCATTCTATCAGACCACAATGCAATAAAGCTTAAAATCAGCACTGGAAGAAGCCCTAGTAGCTATGTGAACACATGGTGATTAGTCAACACACTCCTGAATAATGAATGGGTCAAAGGAGAAATTAAGAAAGAAATAAAGCCAGGCATGGTGATGTAGACTTTTAATCCCAGCCCTTGGAGGCAGAGGCAGGCAGATCTCTGTGAGTTCGATACCAACCTGGTCACCTGTTCTACATAGTAAGTTGCAGGTGAGCTGGGGCTACAGGGAGACCTTGTCTCAAAAAAACCAAAAAAAGAAAAGAAAGGAAGGAAGGAAGGAAGGAAGAAAGAGAAAGAAAGAAAGAAAGAAAGAAAGAAAGAAAGAAAGAAAGATAGATATATATTCCTGGAATAAAATGAAAAGACAACACAACAAAATCTCTGGGACACTTTAAAAGCCTTCCTAAGAGGAACTTTAGAGCTTCAAGTGCCTACATTAAAAATCAGAAAGAGCGGAAATAAATGATTTAATATTGCTGCTCAAGACTCTTGAAAGGCAACAATAAATAAAACCTAAACCTGGTAGACAAGAAGAAATAACAAAAATCATGGCAGAAATTAATGAAATAGAAACAAAGAAAACAATACAAAGAATCAACAAATCCAAGAACAGGTTACTTGAAAAGGTAAACAAAATAAACAGACCATTAGCCCAGTTAAGCAAAAGAAAGAAGAGCAACTCCAAATCAAGAAAATTAGAGATGAAAGGGGAAATATCAAAACAGAAAACAAAAAGATCCTGAACATTATACGGGAATACTTTAAAAACCTATATGCTATTAAATTTGAAAACCTAGAAGAAATGGATATGTATCTAAAATCATGGGACTCATTTGAGTACTAATTGTAAAGGAAGAGGTCAAATTATCCCTTTTTGCAGATGATATGATATTATACCTAGAAAATGCCAAAAATTCCACCAGAAAATTCCTAGTAATGATTAACACTTTCAGTAAAGTGACGGGTTATAAAATTAATCTACAAAAACCAGTAGCCTTTCTATATAGCAATAATATGCAATTAGAGAAAGAGTACATGGGAACCCTCCCATTCACAATATCCTCAAAAAACATATCTCAGGAATAAACTTGACCAATGACATTAAAGATCTCTACAACAAAAATTTTAAATCTTTAAAGAAAGAAATTGAGGAAGACACCAGAAAATGGAAGGACTGCCCATGCTCATGGATTGTAAGAATTAATATTGTGAAAATGACCATCCTACCAAAAGTCATTTCTAGATTCAGTGCAATGCTAATCAAAATACCCATGATATTTGAAGAAACCATCCTAAAGTTCATTTAGTTCATTTTAGAAAAAAAAAAAACATCCTAAAGTTCATGTGGAAGCACAAAAGACCCTGCATAGCCAAAGCAACCCTGAGCACAAAGATCAATGCCAGAGGGATTAGGATACCAGGTTTCAAACTATACTACAGAGCCATATCACAAAATCAGCATGGTACTGGCACAAAAATAGACACATAGATCAATGGGACATAACTGAAGGCCCAAACATGAGTATATGCAATTTCAGTCACCTGATATTTGACAAAGGTACCAAGAACATTCACTGAATGAAAGAGAATATCTTCATAAAATGATGCTGGCAAAACTGGATCTGCACCTACAGAAGAATGAAACTAGACCCTTATCTTTCACCTTGCACAAAAGTCAACTCCAAATTGATTGAGATCTCATTGTGAAACCTGAAACTCTGAAACTATTAGAAGAAATCATTGGTAGTAACCCACAAGATATAGGTGTAGGAAATGACATTCTAAATCAGGCATCAATTGCTCAGGAATTAAGGCCAAGAATCAACCAATGGGACCTCGTTTAAACTAAAATGTTTCTGTACTGCAAAAGAAAAAAACAAAGAAGCGAAGAGACAACCCACAGAGTGGGAGAAAATCTTCACCAGTGACACATCAGACAGAGGTTTAACACCAGAATATATAAAGAACTTAAAAAATAAAGAATCAAGAAAGCAAGAGACCCAATTAAAAGATGGGCTTAGGCTCTAAACAGAGAGTTCTCAAAAGAAGAAATAAAGATAGCTAAGAAACACCTTAAAAGGTGTTCAACATTGTTAGTAATTAGGGAAATGCAAATTAAAACCACTTTAAGATTTCATCTTATCCCAGTCAGACTGGCTAAGATCTAGAGAACAAATGATACCAAATCCTGGAGAGGATATGGGGAAAGGGGAAAGTTCATTCATGCTGGTGGGATTGCAAACTCCTGAAACCCCTATAGAATCAGCATGGAGAACTCTTAAAACACTACAAATGAACTACATCTGACCTCGTTATACCTATCCTTGGCATATACCCAAAGGACTCATCCTATTGCAGAGATACTTGTTCATCCATGTTTGCTGATGCTGTTTTCATAATAGCTAAGAGATGGAAGCAACCTAAGTGTCCCTCAACTGACGAGTAGTTAATGAAAATGTGGTATATTTACACAATGGAGTTCTATTCAGCAGTAAAGAAAGATGAAATCATGAAATTTGTAGGTAAATGGATGGAAATAGAAACTGTTATACTAAGTAAAGTAACACAGACTCAGAAAAGCAAACAATGTATGTCCTCCCTCATATGAGGATCTTAGCATTAAATCCTTATATGTGAGTATGTATCCAGATATAACTACAGGAACCAAGATAATTAAAAGAAACCAGGGATGTAAAGGGAAAGAACCTGAGAGAAGACCAGTAGGATCCAGGTGTTACTAAGGCAGAAATGGGGGTATTTAAAAGGGAGGGGGGAGAGAGGATTATATAAGGAACCTTGGGGATAAAGGGAAAAAAGGAGCTCAAGAGAGGTGGTACCATAGGAGAAGCGTATTATCAAGGGATAAATGGAGAAAATGGGAACACTTTAACTGGGGAAACTATGGTAGAATGGTTAGACAAGGAGAGGGGAGAGAGGAGAGTGAGAGAGAGAGAGAGAGAGAGAGAGAGAGAGAGAGAAGAAATAACTATGCCTAGCTAGATGTTTAAAAAAACAGAAGGAATCATATTGTTCCAACAACCTAAGGATAAATTACACATACAATATCTCTACATGAGACCAAGTGTATAGCTAAAGGCTACATAACAAGAAATAGTACCAGACAGGAGAACTCTTCCTTTGAGTTGTTGGCTAAGGTGGTCCAAGAGACCTCCAAAATTACACAGGCTATTGCCTCAGTCCTTGATTGCCTCACAGAACTTGAAGGTAAAACCCTACTGCTGAAGACAGAACATACTTCAGGCACAATATTTGGAGCGATGGACCTGGAACTGACCTGGAAAGCACTTCCCGTGAAGTCTGCCTCTCATAGCTTTGGAACACACTATGAAGGTGCCAAAGGAAAACATCAATTGATGGTAGAACACCAGCTTCAAGATCAAATAACTGCATCAATGGCACAGCATATGACACTGGTGCGGTAGTAGCACCTTTATCTTGGGGGCAATCAACAGCTGTCTTATTGGAATAAAAGCCCACTCAGGGGTACAAAACTCAAGTGTGGTTCTGTAAACATAGCCAAATACACTTGGCTGGAGAGGTCATAGTTCTTAGAGAAAACCCCAAGACTGTCAGGTCCCAAGACTAATGTAATTTCTTGCTATTTGACAAATATGTATCCTTATATTTACTGACAAATATCCCAGTCATCGCTCATTAAAGAAGCTTATTTTGCACCAGAGGAGACTATTACCAAGTACAACTGGTCACACACAGACATTGTCTATGAATTTCCCATGCCTAAGTGACACATCTATAATGCAACTTCTACAACTAATGCTCATGGAACATAGAACAGAGGTAAAGAAGTGTGCTGGACAGCTTTAGTGTCAACTTGACACACCTGGGTTGAGGGAGCCTCAATTAGGGAATTGCTTTCATTGGACTGGCCTGTGGCCATGTGATGGGGCACTTTCTTGATTGCTGAGTAATGTGGGAGGGCCCATCCCACTGTGGGTGATACCATCCCTGGGCAGGTGGGCCTGTGTTACATAAGAAAGCAAGGTGAGCAGGGGCCGGGTTAGCAAGCCAGTAAGCAGTGATCCTCTATGGCCTGTGCTCCAGCCTCCAGGTTCCTGCCCTCAGTTCCTACCTTGGGCTCCCTAATGAACTGTGACCCAGAAGATGTAAGCTGAATAAACCCTTTCCTCCCCAAGTTGGTAGTGGTCAGAGTGTTTTGTCACAGCAATGGGGAAACAAACTAGGACATAAATTGGTACCAGGAGTGAGGTATTGCTATGACAGACCTGACCTTGGTGTTTTTAGGAGGATTGTAGAAGTGTTCTGAACTTTGGGCTGGAAAGTTCAGTGCTCAGAGTTTATTGATATGGAGCTTGGAACAGTTATGTTGAAAGACTTGTGGACGATGGAGGCCTGGCTTGTGAAGCTTCAAAGGGAAGAAGAGACTATTAGGGCTGTTCATGTGAGATTTTGGATTGAGAATCTGTGGGCTCTGGTTGGCTGGGGCTGAAGAACCAGCTGTGATTAAGAAGAGACCAGAACCTGAAGCAAAACCTTTGCTTTCCTGGGACAATTGATGCTGGTTAGCTGGGGCTGAAAAATCAGCTGTAAGTAACAAGAGACCAGCATCACTGTGGTGAAATCCTCTGGGAGGTATTTCCTCAGGGTCAGCACACAGAGGGGACCCGTACCTCTATTTCAAGCTGGAAGCAGGACTTGGTAATATGTAAGAGTCTCCTGCATGGTTCTGGTGTTGAAAGCGTCAAGGGGTCACAGAGAGCAGCTGAAGCTTGGCACTCTGAGAGGCCAGGAAAGGCCATAGGTGAAAGTGCAGCTTCAGTTGCAGTTAAGACCCCAGGATTGAAGGGGTCATGGAGAGAAACTGAGGCTTTGCACCCCAAGAGGCAAGAAGAGGCCATTGGTGAAGGTGTAGCCTCAGTTTCAGTGGAGACCCCAGCTTTTTGGAGATGCCAGGACCATGCGACAACCACCAACGACAGCGGTAGATATGGAATGGAGCTGGCCTGGGTCTGCTTGACGAGCTGTGTGTGCTGTGGATGGCAGAGTCAGAGAAGTGTAGCTCCCAGAACCCTTTGGAACACAGAATTCTGATTGTGAGTGAATCCCAGATGTCCAGCATTGAGCTACTTTGCGGGACTTTGGTTTTGCTTAGGTGTGCCCAATTCTTCCCTTTGACATAAGACAGAACTTGTTTTGGATTTTACAGAAGCCTACCCACAGTTAGGAGACTTTTAAAAGAGACTATGGACTTTTAAGTGTTTGGCAGAACCCTTTGGAACACAGAATTCTGATTGTGAGTGAATCCCAGATGTCCAGCATTGAGCTACTTTGCGGGACTTTGGTTTTGCTTAGGTGTGCCCAATTCTTCCCTTTGACATAAGACAGAACTTGTTTTGGATTTTACAGAAGCCTACCCACAGTTAGGAGACTTTTAAAAGAGACTATGGACTTTTAAGTGTTTGGATTTTTTTAAGGACTGTGGGGCTTTTACGGTTGTACCATCTTATGTTGTGAATAACACGTAGATGTTTGTACATGCATCTCTAATCTCCATGTATCTGATTGTTACTAGTCACAGTTACACTCGATCCTTGGCACCTGAGCATGGATGTAAAGTCATCTAGCAATGTTTACCACCTCTACTAATTAACATGAAATAAATTTCCATGCTTCTTCCTCAAATATAATACATTTTTAAAATTTTGTTGATGTGTGTGTGTGTATGTGTGTGTGTGTGTGTGTGTGTGTGTGTATATCAAACTG
>NW_008353126.1:791957-801450 GCF_000622305.1 Nannospalax galili
ACTCAAAAGAAGGTATCTCCTATCTGGCATTGTTGCTTGTTATGTAGCCTTTAGCTATACATATGGACTCTTAAAAATTATATTGGCCCCTTTAATATTTGGTTATACTTTCCTTTTGTGTGTTTAAGGCCATATAGTTGGCCCAGATAAACCAATTTATTTTTACTTTTAAGGCTGTTTGAGGATCTGTCCTCAGGGGTCATGGCTGCCTTCGCTTGGAGACATGGAGGAAATGTTTCCTCTGTGTTGACCCTCCTCATTGTAGACTGGACACTGGTTCAAGTCCATCTCAACCTCCTTGATCAAGAGGGCAGGTGACCCACCACAATTACAGGACTATGAGAGATTCTCCTAGTCCCATGGAACTAATCGACCTAGTAGGGCAAGGAGCAAAACCTGTCCTTTATGTCCCTCTGACCAAATTAGTATAGGCTTCAAAGTATGTCTGTTAAAGATCCAAGAAGGTTAGTTCCACCAGTCTGGTGATTTTAATTACTGTGTGTCATGTAGATAAATCTTGGGTAAAGACCAATTGTTCTCAGATAAACCTTACCTAGAAGTATATTTCTTGATCTGCTATGTATAATTTGTGTGTAGGTTGTTGGACTAATATGGTTCCCTCTGGTTTTTAAAACTAGCTAGGCATTATTTATCTCTCGCATTGTCTCACCCCTCCATCATGGTTTCCTCAATTAAGGTGCCCCCATTTCCCCCCTTTCTCCCTTACTAATACCCTTCTCCTATGGTCCTACCTCTCTTGAGCTCCTTCTTTCCCCTTATCCCCTAGGTTTCTTGTATACCCTTCCCTCCCCACCTCCCTTAAACTAACCCAATTTTTTATCCATATCTCCCTTATTAAGACCTGTTTCCTATTGCTCCTATCTTTCAGGTTCTTTCTTTCCTTTACCTTCCTGGTTCCTTTACATTATCCTAGCCTCTGTAGTTCTGTCTGGATACATGCTCACTTAAAAGGGTCTGGTTCTAGTATCCACATATGATGGAGAACATTTTTTTCTGAGTCTCTGTTACTTCACTTAGTATAACAGCCTCTAGTTCCACCCATTTACCTGCACATTTCATGATTTCATCTTTCTTTACTGCTGAGTAAAATGCCATCGTATACAGTTGAAGGACATTTAGGTTATTTCCATCTCTTAGCTATTGTGAAAAAAGCAACAACAATCATGGATGTACAAGTGTCTCTGCAGTAGGATGAGCTCTTTGGGTCTATGCCAAGGAGTGGTATAACTGGGTCAAATGGTAGGTTCATTTGTAGTTTTTTAAGAGTTCTCCATACTGCTTTCCATAGGGGTTTAACCAGTTTGCAGCCCCACCAGCAGTAGATGAGAGTTCCCTTTTCCCCACATCATCTCCAACATTTGGTATCATTTGTTTACTTGAACTTGGCCAGTCTGACTGGAGTAAGGTCAAATCTTAAAGTGGTTATAATTTGCACTTCCCTAATTATTAGTGATGTTGAACATCTTTTAAGATGTTTTATCGCCATCTTTACTTCTTCCTTTGAGAACTCTCTGTTCAGCTCCTTAGCCCATCTTTTAATTGGGTTACTTATTGTCTTAATTCTCTGTTTTTTGAGTTCATTATATATTCTGGATAAGGACTGCAGGGTTTTTAAGGTTGTACTGTCTTATATTAATGTTAGCATCATATCTTGGAGACAAGAATTGGAAAGGTTATGGTTTAATAGTGATGTGTTTGTGTCAAGTTGACAAGGGGTCAATTGTGCTGGATAGCTTTAGTGTCAACTTGACACACCTAGGTTGAGGGAGCCTCACTTGGGGAATTGCCTTTATTGGACTGGCCTGTGGCCATGTCCACGGGGCACTTTCTTGATTGTTGAGTGATGTGAGAGGGCCCAGCCCACTGTGGGTGGTGCCATCCGAGGGCAGGTGGGCCTGTGTTGCATAAGAAAGCAGGCTGAGCAAGGGCCAGGGGAGCAAGCCAGTAGGCAGTGATCCTCCATGACCTGTGCTCCAGCCTCCAGGTTCCTGCCCTGAGTTCCTACCTTGGACTCACTAATGAACCGTGACCCGGAAGATGTAAGCTGAATAAACTCTTTCCTCCCCAAGTTCGTAGTGGTCAGAGTGTTTTGTCACAGCGGTGGAGAAACAAACAAGGACAAAAAGTCATTAATGAATCTCTCCATTCTCATTAATGAAGCTCCCTCATGCAACAGAGGACCAGGAACACAAAAGGTCACAGATGGCCAAAACATAGAGAGTAAGAGTCTGCAGAATGCTGGGTCTTGGATGGGACTCCTATATTAAACTTCATCCACCCAGGGCTCAGGCAGCATTGCAGTAGAAGGGGCAGAAAGATCATAAGAGCCAGGGAGGACATGCACAACCATATGGAAATAGAGTCCTATATGCTCCTAGGACCCTCCTCATGTGATTCTACAGCAGTGGTGTCAGCAAGCGCAAGTCCCATTCAAACTCAAGTGGACAAAAATCCAGTATAGAACTGGGGAAATGGACAGCAGACCCCAATCTTAGCTGAAGAAATACTGACAAGTGATTACTACTAGGGACAGAAGAGCTGATCTTCCTAAAGCGAGGAACTCTAGGTAAGCTGACTGGACCTCAGTATATTAACTTGCACTGAGGAATGTCTGGGGACACTAACTTGACACAGTGGGCCTTAACACAAATGACAGCATGTATGAATTCAATTGGGGGCAGCTATAGGCATGCCAGTGGACACAATGGTATAAAGATGATTAAAATTTATTGAGATGTTCTGTATGAAATACAAAAATTCAAATAAAAAATAAATTAAAAGAAATAAAAGCTGAAGATTATTTCAAATAAAAAAATTGTTTAAAAAAAATAACCATAGTCTTTCTTAAGGTTTCATAGGGCATTTATTTTAGAAAGAAACTGTCTCAGTTGTATCTGCCAGGGGCCTCATTGTGATAGCTTACATTGTATTTTCTGTAAAAATTTACCAGGGTCTAGAAGGAATAAAAGGACAAGTCAGTCACGAGTCTACTTTAAAAAAAAAAAATTAAACTAAGCCAGGTGTGGTGTGCACTTGAGAGGCAGAGGCAAGCAGATGTCTGTGAGACTGGGATCAGCCTGGTCTACATAATGAGTTCCAGGCCAGCTGAAACTACAAGAAGACAGTCTCAAAAAAAGAAAAAAAGGAAAAATAGTAATTCGATGGAAGTTTGCTGTCAGCATTCTTCCATGGGGTTGAGGATGAAGGGAGGGTATGATTTAATATCTAAACTGCAATCCATTTCCCAACTGTAGATGTCAGCGCTGAGCAGCATAAGCCTAAAGCACCAGAGAGAAATGGCAGCTCCAAATTAAGTGCACTGATATCTTTCAATTTTGTAGGTTTGTACTGTGACAGAATGGGAAGAAAGGAGGAAATTATTACTCTTTTGTACCTAAGTGAAATGTGCTAGATGATAACCATGCACACACTGTTGACACTCTTCAACTGAGAAGAGAGAAGAGAGTTTAGCCGGGAGGGCAGATATGGTGGAGGGCATTATTTCAGTCATATTTTTAAAAAAAAGATATACTTACCCAAAAGAGCAAGTTGAAGAAAAACAGGACATATTTCAGCAATTTTAAGCTGCTCAAGCCCATGCTGGGATATATACCCTAAAAAAGTAGAAGAATAAAAGAATTACATGATTTGACTTTACAAGGTTGTACCACAGCCTCCAAAATATAAATGTTTATGGTTCAAGGATCATTAACATCACCTACATTAGAAATATATCTCCCCTCTAGGAAGTTTCCCCCAAATCCCTACTTTCTTATTTTGTGAATTTAAGTAAAAATTGAAAGCCATCTTGAAGGTTGAATTTTACTCAAAATCAGTAAGCAATATTTGACATTGAATTAAACACTGTGGCAGAAAGCAATAAGCAATTCCAAGAAGAGGATGAGTTGCAATGACACAGCATGTGGTAGTGCTTTGGTCATGCGTAACATGAGTGACTACTGTCTGGGCACTCACATAGAAAGACAGTCCTTGAGACCAGGATGGCTGGTCAGTATGCCATGGAGAAAGCCAATGGCTTGATCAGCTAGTTCCTTAAATGTCCTGAGATTTGTATACATACTAAATTTGGCCTGGAAACCTCTCAGCATGAAAGTGGGAGAAAACATATGCCTCATTTGTTCTTTTATTGCACAAATATCTGTGGTATTTCTCTTTTAGATTTGGCTATGACCAAGTATCAGATATCTTCCAGTAGAGGTCAGTCTTACAGCAGAAATTAACCAAACTGACAAATATGCAAATAAGCTAAAAAAGAAGGTAATGTGAACATGATCATTTAAAAGAGGATATCAGTTTGTCAGTGAAGACACAACTCCGTGTGTGTGTGTGTGTGTGTGTGTGTGTGTGTGTGTGTGTGTGTGGTTTGTAAATGATATATGCATACATGTGTGTGCAGGTACCAGAGGAGTAGGTCAGATATTCTGCTCTGTCACTCTGTCATTTTCACTTGAAGCAGTATCAGGGTGAGGGGGATGCTCTCAATTTCAAGGTCACACACTTTTTTACCGCTGCAAAATCATCTCTGCCCCATAAAGTGCATATGTAAGTTTGGGAGTTCATTTTCCAGCTTATCAAACTTCTCATTCAAAATTTAAGTGAGTACTGATTAGAAACTGTCCAAAGCTAGGTATCAATATGAACAGTGTGTGATATTTATCCCAAACTGGAATTAGTTTCTATTCCCACTCTCCAGTCTGTAAACTGGATTTACAGAATAGAGTATACATAGGAACGTGCTTCTCTATCAGAGAATAACTAGCCCTGTCCTGAACAATGTTTTTGTTCTGCCAAGCAACCTTTAAAAGAATAAACCATTTTCCAGGAAGTTTATCTCAAAGTTCAGAAATATATGTATGGATACAAAAATATACCCAAAGAGGTAAAAGTAAAAAATTCTGAATTTACTCAAAATACCAGGTGTTCTAGAAAAAAAGTACAATCTATAATGTGGAGATAAATTGCTTAACTAAAACTGATCCAGACATGAATATGATAGCACATGCCTATAATCTCAACACTGAGGAGGCTAAGGAAAGATGACAAATTTGAGGCCATTTTGGCCTATATAAGGGTTCCTAGTCAGAAAAAAATGGACTTGATCCAGAAGTTAGGTTAGATAGTTGAACTAGTCAAATCTGATATTTTTAAATAGAAGCATGAAAAAATGTATATGCAAATCAAGCTTCTAAAGATGAAACTGCAATGTCTGAGACTAAAAATTACTGGGTTGTGGGCATGGAGAGATGGCTCAGTGGTTAAGAGGCTTAAGTAGCTGCTCTTGCAGAGGATCTGGTTTTGGTTCCCAACACTCACATGGCAGCTACAACTGTCCATAATTCCAGTACCAGGGGATCTGATGCCCATTTCTGGCCTTCACAGGCATTTCACAACACAAATGAACTTACATATGCAGGCAAATCACTCATATACATAAAATAAAATTAACTAATTAATAAAATATTAAATGTATATACTGGGTTGCATTAATGGAAGAGTAGACATTGAAAAAGAAAAAAATAGTGAATTTGAAGACAATAAGAAAAGTACCCTCAAAGAAACACAGACAATGAATAATTTTAAATAACTCGAGTATCTGCAAGTTAGGAATCAGTCTTGAGTATCATAATACATGTGTATTTGGAGTCCCTAAGGGAAGAGAGATAGGAGGGTATGGAGAAAAATGCTTGAAGAATTAATAACTACAATAAATTCTGAACTAGATGAAAATAATCTACTCACAAAACAAAAAAAGATTAGTGAACCAAAGTATGAGAGACATAAAGAAAATTATGCATAAATTAAGATCGTAATAAAATAGATAATCAGTGGTAAAAACAGCTAAAGGTTAAAAAAGGTATGTTAGGGTCAAAAGAACAAATCTAGGGACAAGAAGAGACTCATCAGGAAACAATCAACACAGAAGAGTGGAACAGCATGTGTAAAACACTAAAACTCATAAAATTTCACCTGAGAATTATATATTCAAAAAATATATTTAAAAATAAGAAAAATTAAATACTGTAAAGCATATATGAGACTGACTCATGGTGTTCAGAAGATGTAACTGCGACATACACAAAAGTTAAAAGACCTTCTTACTAGGAGGTCTACACTATAAGAAATACTAAAGGAAAGCATCTGGGAAAGGTGCTAGAACAGTTCGAAGTCCAGATTTACACAAAGCAATGAAAACACTGGGGAATCTAATAAGTATGTAAAGCTTTCTTATTATTTCTTATGGTTTGGATCTTAAATGTTCTTGCCAAAGATTCATCTCCTCCTCCTCCTCCTTTGTCTCTCTCTCTCTCTTTCTCTCTCTCTCTCTCTCTCTCTCTCTCTGTGTGTATGTGTGTGTGTTTTGTAAGACAGGGCCTCACTATGGCTATCTCTTTCCCAACCACCATGAAGTGAACACCTTTGCTTTATCCCATGCTCCCATGATAATGTTCTTCCTCATGACAGGCCCAAAGTGATGAGGACAAGTTATCATACATTGAAACTTTTGAAACTATAAGTCAAAATAGATTTTTCCTCCTTTTAAATTGATTTCATCATGTATTTTTGTCACAGTGATGGGACAGTAACTAACATATTATTTAAACATTTTTAAAAGACACAAGACTATAAACCACACATTGTATGTATGAGATTAATAATAAAAGTAAAAAGAAAGTTTATAATAACAGTAACATTGAGTCTGGGAAGGAAGAAATGGAAGTATAGTTCAATTCTTATATGTGAAGAATACCACTTAAAATTGACTGCGACACGTTAAAAATGTACACCATAAACCTAAATTCATATTTAAAGAGCAAAACAAAGAATTATAAATAAGTCAGCAAAGAAGTTAAAAATAATACAAATACTGATTTAATTTTTAAAAGCCAATAAAACAGAGGAAAACAACAACCAAACAGTACAAAGAGAAAACAAATATACTCAGTCCTAACTATTCAATAATACAGAAAGTTAAACGGTTTAAATATTCAAAGTATAGGCCAGGTATTGCCAGATGAATTTTTTAAAAGCACATTTGGAGACATAAATAATTAATTTGAAGTAAGAAGATGAGAAAATATGTAAATGCTAACTCTAAATAAAAGAAAAATCTGGGACTTAGGACCCCACTACTGTTCATGGTCTGAGATTAGTGTTGCTCTCAGCCTTCATCAGAGAAGCTTCTATTAACATGTAGGTGCTATTTAGTAGAGAGACTCACAACTGTTCCAAGTACACTGAATGACTGTGGAGTGCTAGCCCATGAGTGAGACATAGATGTCATCTCCTGAAGGTTCAGAGAACATGAAAAATAGGGGCCAAAAGACTATAAAGGCCAGATCTGGGGGAGGAGTGCCACGCAGTACTGTCTTCTAGTGATGATACAGTTGGATTATGGTATGCATGATCTGACTGTGGTTGCCTACACAAGGCCCTACACCTCAATGGGGGAATATGGACATTTAATGGGTCCTGGGGATGTCACTTTCTTCAGTGGTGTTGCCACTGACAAGTTACTCATGTCCTTGTAAATAGCCCTCAACTAATGCTCATGCAAGCAATCTAAATTAAAAGGTCAAAAATATATATCAAAGTAGGAAGGGGTTTGTTGAGAAGAAAGTTCAAGTGGAGACAGGGAGATTTCTGAAAGAGGATAATGTAGGATGAAAATGACTAAAACATAAATATATACATGCATGAAATTGTCAAAGAATAAAACAAATCTTTAAAAATAAGGAGAAAATAGAAACTTGGAGTATCTATATCAGTATATGACAAAAGATATGACAGGGAAAAAATACAATTGATGAAGGTGACTTTGTAATGATAGACTTGTTGATCTAAAGGACATAAAAATCCTATGTGATTTTGTAACTAGTAGGAAATCTTCAAGCCAGAGAATGAGGAGTAAAGTTATGAAATGTTGCCTTCTGAACATGACATGGCTACCGCACTAATGAACTGTGGATATCTACACAAGATTTGCACAAGACCAAGTCAGTCAAAATTCCAGCATGGATTGGAGAGGGACTCCAGAGACCCCACCCCTAGCTGAGTTGCTTTTGGTAGTTGACAGTTGCCAAAGGGGAGGGGGAGGGTTAATTTGTCTTTAAGGGTGTGACCCCTGGTAGGGTACCCATGCATCAGTGAATGACAGCACATCCATGCACACAGGGGCAGCACTAATTGGACTCAGTCAGATATTTTTTTAAAAAGAAGAAAACATGTGTTGGGGGAAGCCTGGGAGGAGTTAGAGATGGAGTGATGGGTGTGTATGATAAAAATACACTATATACATGTGTGAAACTTTCAAAGAATAAATAAAAAGATTATTTAAAGAAAGAATAAATATTGCTGGGAGCATGGTGACACATGCTAACAACCACAGCACTTGGTTGCAAACCTAGCACCCAGGGATAGAGGCAGGAGGATTGCCATGTGTTTCAGGCTAGCTGGGCCTAGAGAGTTAGACCCTGTCTCAAAAATTAATCAATCAATTAATTAAAGAAATATTCAAGGTCTATGAAGTATAAATTGATATAACTGGATGGGGAAATACACAATTGCACTTGAAGGTTTACCCTCTTGATAATTGATAATATCAATAAAGATAATATCAGTAAAGATAGAGATTGTTTGACCTCAGTATCAATGAACTTGAATTACTTGATTGTGGTGGAACCCTTCTCCCAAGAACAGCCAAATTCTTTCCAAGGGTACATGAAACACAGCAGATGTCTCTGGGCCATGAATCATGTTTCAATAACTTTGACTAGAAGATAAGAATCAGTAACAGAAATATCTCCTAGAAAACCTCTCCAAATTAGGAAACTAAATAACATACTTCTTTTAAAATATTTTATTATTTTTTATTATATATATATATATGTGTGTGTGTGTGTGTGTGTGTGTGTGTGTATTGTTTGCATTGTGTAAGTGCACTCATGTTGTGCAATGCCCACAGAGGCCAGAAGATGGTGTCAAATCCTCTGGAACTGGAGTTATGGACAGTTGTTAGGCACCATGTGGGTGCTGGGAATCAAACCTGGGTACTCTGCAAGAGCAGCCAGTGTTCTTAACCACTGAACCATCTCTCCAAGCCCTAAGTAACATACTTCTAAATAATTCATTAGCTGATGGACCAAATAAAGTGAGAATTGGAAAGAATTCTGCCCGCCCCCAACCCTTTGCTGGTCCCCTTCACCACCCAGATAGTCCTTTCTGTTTTCATTCACAGAATTCCATTATCCTCTCTGGTCCCCTCTCTTTTCCCTTTATATCTTATCCTTTCTGATAGCTACCTGTCTACTTTTATGTCCTACATATGTACATGTATATATCAATTTTTATCTATATTTCCCCATATGAGAGAAAATGTGCCTTATTTATTTATTTATTTATTTATTTATGAAGTAGGTTTAACAGTCGAAAAGGCAGAACCAGGAATAGTGTA
>NW_008353126.1:801510-842169 GCF_000622305.1 Nannospalax galili
TATCAGCCTGAAATATATACAGAAAAATCTCATCCAAAAGAATCCACTTAAATAATTGTAACAAACAAAGACAAGAAAACCAAAGAATCATCTCAATAAATAGAGAAATTAATTTGACAAAATTTAACTTCTATTTCTTATTTTAAAATGAATTCTCAGCAAAGAAGGAAAAGAAATATGTAATCTTATAAAGGGAAACAATGAAGAACTTCAACCTAGCATAATGCTTAATGACAAAAATGTTCCAATATTCAAGTATGTCCCCTTATCACTTCTGTTCACAGCTTTCCTGGAGATTCTAGCTCTTAAAAGAATGAAAAAAGGCTTCAAAATTGAAAAGAAAAAATAAACAAAATTGGCCTGATTTGCAGGACATATGATTGTCTTTGTAGAAAACCTAAATAAATCTATGAAACATTTTCTGCACCTAATAATTGAATGTAGTAAAGTTACTGGATCCAGAACTCAATGTGCAAAAATCATTAGTATTTTTACACATTAGCAGTGATAAGAAAGAAAACATTTTAAGGATATCATTTAAAATAACATCAACCATGGAATACATGTGAATAAATTTAGCAAGTGGTGTTAAAGATTTGTACATTGAAAACTAAAATATAGTATTGCTGAATTTGAAAAAAACATGTTAGAGAGATATACTATGTCTAAGGATCCATTTTTAAAATTTTATGTGTATGAGTTTTATGCCTGCATGTAAGTGCACCCATGTCATGAAGTGTCCACAGAGGACAGAAGAGGATGTTGATAATCTAGTACTGATGTTCAGATAATCCATGGAACTGATTAGAATTCAGACATATATGGAGAACTTATTTACAAGCAATATATAAAGTAGAGAATGAAAGATATTCTTTTCAACAAACAACCCTGGAAAAATTGACTATCAATAATTGTCTTAGTTATTTTCTATTGCTATAATAAAAACACTGACCAAAGCCAACTTGGGGAGAAAAGGATTTATATTATCTTGCATATCCCAAGTCACAGTTCATCACAGAGAAAAGTCAGGTCTGGAACTCAGGGCAGGAAGCTGGAGGTGGGAGCTGAAACACAGTCCATGGAAGATAACTGCTTACTGACTTGCTCTTCTGACCTGTTTTCAGGCTGCCCAGGGGTAGCAACACCCACAGTGGTCTGGCTCCTCCCATATAACTTAATAATCAAGAAATGCCCCACAGTCATATCCACAGAGGAAATTCCTCACTTGAGGTTCCCTGCACCCAGGTATGTCAAGTTGACAACTGAAATTATCCAGCACAATATGCATAAAAAGAACTTGGCTATACATTTCTTATTATATCAAAAATATCTGAAAACAGATTCCATACCTGGTTGCAAAAGTCTTAAACTATAAAATTCCAGAAGATAATAGAAGAGAAAATATTTGCAAACTTGATTAGCAAAATGTTTTTCAGATGAGACACAAAAGGCGCAGTTCAAAAAATAATTGATAAGATGGATCTCTTCAAAAGACATTATTTAGAGAAGGAAAAGTTACAAAAGGAGAGAAAGTCATAAAATAATCTGAATCACACAGAAAATAGGAGTTTTCATCCAGGTTGGGCAACATGCTGAGGCAGGAAAATCAAGATCCAAAATCCATTCATCCCAGGAGTTCAGTATTAGTTCCTCAATACAGTGAAATTTTATCTCAAAAAAAGAATTTAAAAGTTTTACTTGGAGTATATAAAATACTTGAAAAGCTCAATGGTAAGAAAATAACTTAACTTAAAAATGGGCAAGGGGCTGGAGAGGTAGCTCAGCGGTTAAGAGCACTGACTGCTCATGCATAGAACCTGGTTCATTTCCCAGCACCCATATGGTGGCTAAGTACTGTCCATAACTCCAGTTCCAGGGGATCCATCACCCTCTTCTGACCCCCATGGGTACTGCATGACATGGGTGCACCCACCTACATCAGGCAATACACTCACACACATAAAATAAAAAGAATAAATAAAATATTAAGAAAAAAATGGGTAAAAGTTCTGACAGAGGCTTCACTCTAAAAGATACGTGTGCAGTTAATGAGCAGATAAATTATTTACTTCTCTTGTCATTAGGGAAATGAAAATTAAAACAATAAGATCATATTATATAGTTCCTAGAATTACTAAATGATTTGTTTAATTATTGAATTTCATTTTTAGTTTTTATTGAGCTTTTGTACATTTCATACAACAGTTCTTAATCCAATTGAGACCCCCCTTCCTCCATTGAATTTTAAACTATATAATTTGATGGCATTAAGATCCCCTCACCTATCTGCACCTCCCCTTACTGCCCTTGGCCCAATTTAATATATTATATATGGCCTATAAAGTCTAGCTTGGGTTCCCAAACATCCTTCAGTGTGGATCCATCCACTGGAACCTGGTTAACCTACCAAGAGTCCCTTCCTGAACCTTGGGAGGCAAAAACTCATACAGGTATCCTATTTAGGGATAAGAGCTCTGTAGCTTCTTGTTCTCTGCGCACTGGCTAGTTGTAGGTTTCTCTGTTAAACACTATCTGCTGCATAAGAAAACTCCAGTGAGAGTTGAGAGATGCACTAATCAATGAATATAACAGTAAGTCATTAGTAGTTGATTTAATATTATGTCTATATAGAATAATATTAGTTGGTTCTTACCTATGGCCTGTGGCCTGTCTAGCCACAGGTTCCTAATCCCAATATCAGTTTCAAGTATGGGCTCCATTTTGTGAAGCAGGACTTAAATCCAAGCAGAAGGTCGTTGGTTACTCCCATAACATTTATGCCACTATTGCACCAGTGGGCATATCTTGCCAAGCTAGTTGTTGTAGTTCCCAGAATTCACTGCTGGGCAGTGTTGATGATTATTTTTCTCTCCCAGTAGCAAGCATAGTGTGAAAATAGCACTTCAGATAAGGCTCTGAAGTTAGCACCAGCTTGATTTTTCCTTGTTTGCTTACAGCTCATTTTTGTAGTATCTTCAACAATGGCTTTTCCTAAAGGCTTTTAGTATGTAAGTAACACTTACACACTTATACGTACTCTCCCCATATTCCCTCTTCTGCTCTGCCCTCCCATTTCTCACTCCATTTAATCTTTCCTACTTTATTATTTTTCCTCTTCCCCTTTAAATCACTGCATTCTATCATCCTTCCAGGAAGCAGCCCCAACCCCCATTTCATGGACTACTTTAACACCCAAAGTGGACAAAGACCCAACTAAGCCATTTTTTATAAAAGCTAACCACACCAATCTTGGTGATAATGTAAGAGGACTAGAGTTCTTATATGATATTGGTGGGAATGTACAATGATATTCATGTTGAAAGATAGCTTACTGGTTTTGTGAGAAGTTAAGCATCTATGATCCAGTAATTCACTCTACTTCCAGGAATTTTCTCAGGAGAAATGAAAGTTTATGTTCATAAGAGGACTTACATAGTAATGGTCACAACAGCTTGATTTGTGTTAGTCCTAAACTGGAAACAAATATCCATCCACTCACATATTAATATATAAATGAACTGCTATATAACTATGTAGTTGAATATTACTCAACAGTAAAGTAAAATGTTTGATAATCCACTACAGAATAAGCAGATTTCAAAATAAGTATGCTGAATAACAAAAGTGGTAAAAATCTTCCCTTTTCTGCCCTTCTACCATTTTCTGATTAGTTGATAGTCATCCTTTGACTTCTTTGGTCATGTCTTGATCTTTTTTTAATCTGGCTCTCGCTCCTCCCCAAGGAGCACTTGGCATTGTCTCTGCACTAGAATGTGAACCCCTAGAAGGTAGGAGTATCTTAATGATCTTTGAATCCCTGAAGCCTAGCATAGTATAGTACCTAATTACACTAAAAATTAATAGATCTGTTGAATGAACAAATATCTTGACCTCAATTCATTAACTCCAAATAGTCTAATATAGTGGAATTAAAATGGTGCTACACAGTCAGGAGCCTTGAGCACTTTTTATTTTGCTAATAAATTGAAGACTTGGAGAAAAAAGAACTTGCTCATCAATTAACAGGTAATCAAGTTATCTGCCTCCTAGAGTTCCATCAATCCCAGCATCTTAGAATCCTGTGACAGCTTTTTCAAGCTCTTGTAACCCCATTTTCCACATCAACTAACCAAGTGCCACAGGAAACGTAAAGATCTGTTGCCTCCCTTCCTGATTGTCTATTTACTCAAAATCATGCCAAATTGAAGAAGAAAATCTGCCTAGTTGGTAAAGATAGCCACTATTTTTACAGTATGCCAGGATGGCCATATTCTCATATAAACCCAGAAAGAAAGCTACTTTGTTTCCCCTGCCCTTTCTTCACCATAACTGGCCAGTTTCTGAGCCTCTTACCCTTCCACTCAGTGTTCAAAGGAACTGACACCCACCTGCATTTAAAATCTGCCACCTCCACCCCCATGACTCATGCCATTTTCGTAGGGTTCCTTCTATGAAGAGAGGCCCTGATGTCAATTTCCAGGAAAACTTCAGGGCAAACCACACTGATGTGAAGCCACTCCCAGTGTCCAACGTGGGAGCCAGGGACAAACTTCACCATTTAAGCAAAGAGCTTGGGCTGGAGAACCGCCTTGTGGATTTCTAGTTTTGCTAAATCTATAGACAAGTATCCCAGTCACCATCCATCAAAGAAGCCTCTTTTTCAAGAGACAGGGATAGTCACAGAGTTCTACACCTGGTCACACACAGAGATTGTCTGTGAATTGCCCAAGCCTAAGTGGCACATCTAGGATACAACATCTACACCTAAGGTTCACAGAACATAGAACAAGGGATGAAGAGAACACCACTGCATCTTTCAAGTTCATCAATGAAGCTCCCTCATTACAACAGAGAGCTAGGAACACAAAAGGTCACAAATGACCAAAATACAGAGAATCGGTCCTTGGACAGGACTCCTATATTAAAATCCACCCACCCAGGGCTCGGGGATCATTGCAGAAGAGGGGGCAGAAAGATTGTAAGAGCCAGGGAGGAGGTGCATGACCATATGGAAATAGTCCTACAGGCTCCTGGGTTTCTTCTCATACAAACCTACAGCACTGGTGTCAGTATGCACAAGGCTCATGAAAACTTAAGCAGACAAAAACCCAGCACAGAACTGGGGAAATGAACAGCAGGCCCCAACCTTAGTCAAAGAATTATTGGCAGCTGATTACTGTTGAGTGAGAATGAGCTGATCTTAAGGGGAGGGACTCTAAATAGACTGACTAGATCCCAGTAGATGAACTTGCACTAAGGGACCTCTGGGGACACTAACTTTACATGATAGGCCTTAACAAAAATGACAGAAGGTATAAACTTCAGTGGGAGTTATGGGAAGGTGCCAAAGGGGAAGGGGTATATAGATGATTTTCTGTATGAAACATGAAAAAATTCAATTAAGAAAACTGTTGTGTCTATCAGGCATAGTTCTGTCCAGAGTTAGACACAAGATTTGTCTGCTCAGTGATCTTCTCATCTAGTTTCAAATGCCAAGTAGGAGAAAGGGCTTATTGCCTTCTGTGGTCATGTGACTATAGTCTCTCTTGCTTAATTTCATTTCCACCATGCCTTCAGGTGGCATATTTCTTTGACTTTGCATATGCAGTATCTTTTCCAAAATGTTATCCCCAGTCTCCATAGCAAATTCATAGGATTCTCTTCTCCCAGGGGGTCTTTGGCAGACTCATAAACATCTGTATTTTGGGTATATTCTCTCTACCTTAAGATCCTTGTATTGTATTTTGTGTATTGCTCTATCTGTCCTCCAAGGTAGTGTCTTTGAGATAAATAACCACATCACTTATCCTTGTATCTCTAGCACCTGAGCACAATGCCTTGCTATTAGGACATTGCAGGGTGGGAGGGAATAGGAAAGGAAAATGGGAATTTGAGGGCTTCTGGACAGTCAGGGGCTAACAAGAGACTACAAGAAGCTAAGAACCAATAGAGTTTTTTCTTTCTAGCTTGTTAATAAACAAAACTGAGATCCTTTGGGTGGTAGTTAAGTAGCTGTGAAAGCATAGGCTTTGAATCACTTCCAGTAGATTCTGGAACCTTTTATAGGTTCCAGATCATTATATTAAAAAGCGAAGTACTCTTCACTGGCCCACACAGGAAACGCACAGGAAACCATGTTTCAGTTCAGCATCTGCTCCTAATCAACCACAGTTTCAAAACACTGAAGATTCTGCTCATGATTGAGAAAGCACAATTTTGTTCATCCAGCAGCTAAGATTCTTCTGTGGCTCGGTCTGTCTAACTGCCCATGAGAGCTCTTTAAAGGGGTAGGACTATTGCTGGCCAAATATTCCCCTTCTGCCTTGTTCTTTCTCTCCCACTACAGTACCTACCAAAGCAGTGTCTGGCTTCAGGAAGTGCCTAACCCCTGACTGTTAACCTATTTCATTAAAAACTCTTTTCATTATTTCTAAATGTAAGGTTTAGTAGCCTCTGAGGGAGCCTTTGGGAATCTACAGACCTCTCCCCATCATTACCCTTATTTTTCAAGTGAGTGGATGTGGTCACAGGGGACTTTCCTCATTCTCCTCTAGGTCATAATCAGACAGGGCTCTCGTGGTTCCTTGAGGAAGAAGGACATGATACAGATACTCTGTTTTGACAAGAAATGACCATATTGATTGCAAAAAGTCATGACCTTGGCTGGGCATGGTGGCTCATGCTTTTAATCCTAGCACTTGGGAGACAGAGAGGCATGCAGATCTCTGTAAGTTCAAGGCCAGCCTAGTCTACACAGAGAATTCCAAGCCAGCTAGCTGAGGCTACAGGGGAGACAGGGAGACTCTGCCTCAAAAAGACCAAAAAAAAAAAAAAAAAAAGTCATGACCTGCTATTTGCAACCTAAAATTAGTTATGGCCCATGAGTTGGAAATTATTTCTGTATCAAGTTGCATGGATTTCCTCTCATATATACATGTAGTAGGAGATTTATGAATGTTCACATTTTATATATCAAGGATAAGTTAATGTGGGGGAGCCCTATAGATCATAATGCTCTTGGAAAATCCCCAAATTAAGCATCCCTTGGGGGTACTGAGGCATCAACTCATAAAGCGCAGTTACTGGGCACCTGCTGCATTACAATTTTTTTGCTATCCTTCTACTTAGCAGCTCTGAGGCTTGGCAATGGCAACCACTCGTTTTAATTTTGGAAATTTTTCAAATAGAGAAAGTACATCTTTCAGCTGCCTTTCTAAATCACTCTGGCTATCAGTTCTCTCCCCACTTTAAAAATCAGAAGTTCAGTTTCCTAAGGAACAACAACATAGAAAATCTCCCCAACTTCATCTCACAGAGAAAGCTACAAGCATCAGAAATCATCATATACAGTAAACAATATACACTATTACAGTGCTTGATTTAAACCCCAATTATCAAAGTACTTTTAGCCTCATTGCCTCTGAGTGCACGACTGATCTAAATATTTGTGAAACCGGAAATTTTTAAGTGACCAGAGAGGTGTATTGAGACTCCTAAAACACCCTACCCCACATTAATTGGTTCAGAGTTGTTCTCTCAAATCATATTAAAAGCCATCAACCTTACCTTTTTCAGGCACTGTCCCTCAGTCAATAAGGCAGAATTTGGTGATTATCTTTAAGGTGGCCACCACAGGCTCGTAACACAGAAGTGTGAGTCTTTTTGTATAAAAGGAGAAGTGAAAGAGAAAAATACGATCAGGCTGTGACGACAGGAAGCCCAAGCCAGAAGATGGAGGAAGTGAGTCGACTTTCTTAGTCTCAGAGATTCAACTTGTCCCCAGTAGCGCTTTAGAAGCTTCCCCCACAACCTACTCTAAACTGGTTTCTGGGAAACAAAGGAAGACATGACATACCAATCTGAGTCCTGGTACTCTAGGGTGTTAGGTCATAGTTCCTGTCTAGAAAAAGAACAGTGCTTCTCCGTAGTGATGACACCTCACAGTTTCCTGTAGATCTATCCTGTATGCCTGCTCCCACCACCAGAGTTTCAGAGTCAAAGACCTAGATTGAAGTCCTGATCTGTCTTTGATAACAGAACTTGAGCTGATCTGAAACTTTGTCTTAAGTCAGTAATAATAATATTTAACAATAATTCTCCAAAAAGTTAATTTCCAGAGGCAAGAAATGACAGTTGGATTCAAATTGAAGGATAAAAATAATGCTGTTTGGCAAACACTGTAACCACTACAAGCACTATGTTCTGAAGAACATGTCTCCAATTTTGAGTCCTACAGAGGTTTATATTTAAAGGCTAGAAATGTCAAAGGCAACAATCCAAATGTGTTACTGACACTTTAGAAAGTAGGAATCAAGCACTGAGCACCAATTTCTCAGTGAATGATGCTCTCAGGGCTTGACTTGAAAGAATTAATTTGGGAAAGCTAGCTCTCCCCCTCTCTGTCACCTTGTGCCACTCAGATTCTCAAGTAATACACAATGGGGACTGGCTACTGCAAGAAACTGAAGCAAACAAGGATGAAAAGATTGTTTACTGTAAACTCTGTCAATCCTTAGTACTCCTTAAATATAGGATGCAAATATGTTAATTTTTCCAAACAAATTTGACAATGGAAAATCTTAATTGGAGTACCACATATATCTTCTTAGATATCTTAGGCACTTCAAATCTAGTATCAAAATTTAGAGGGTTAAAATTAGTTTGAGGACCTGAGTTCAGAGTCCCAGAACCTATGTAAAAAGCTGAGCACAGCAAGATGTGCCTGTAACTCCAGTGCTGGGGGTCGAGACAGGGAGATTATGGAGGCTTATTGGTCAGCTGGAAAACATCTCTCAAAAAAATAAGGTGAAATGATTGAACAAAGATATCCCAACATTATCCTCTGACCTCAATATGTACCCGCACAGGAATATGTACCCACACAGGTAAGTACGCTCACACACATACACACATACAAATAAAACATTTTTACTCAGTTCAGTAAACTCAGCTTTCTACACTCAAGTCTGCTCCTCTTGCTTGTCCATCATCTCATGGAAGACCTGACTAGCTTTCTAGCTTCCTCAGTCAGAAATCAGGCATCTTCTTAATTACTTTCTCTCTCCTACTATCTAATATCTATCACCAAGTTCCATAAATTATGCTATCATTTAAATATTTCTCAAATAATGCCAGTTTCTACAAAACCACAGATACTAAACTAGTCCTCTCCCCCACTCAGGTTACGGTATCCCAGGCTCCTTAAAGAGCAGCTTCGATGTTTCCTATGTCTTGGGGAAGGGTTGAAATTCAACATTGTCATTCCCCAATTTAAAGCACAGCTGCCTACTCCTCCCTCCTCACCTCCAAGTCCTGCCACACTGAACACAGAGAAGAAGGCATTCCTCTGAGTTGTTTAATCAAATCTCTCTCTCTTTCTCTCTCCCCCTTTCTCTCTCCCTCCCTTTCATCTAGCTTTTGTTCTCACTCTTACATTCTGCTATCTCTTTTCTTCTATCCCATTTACTCTTGATAAAGAGCCCACACGCATCTTCAATCCCCATACCCTTCATTGTTTATAATTGCCTGTCCCCATGGTAGACTTAAAGCTCTGCACACTGGTCTGTGCATGTTAAATGACTTTGTCATCATTGTACTCTTAGTGCCTAGCATGGTATCTGGCACATAGGAGGGGCTCTATAAATATGTGAATAACATCTATAAATATGAAGCCTGAAAGTTAAGAGTACATAGACTTGAGACAGGAGATAAGAACAAGAAGAAAGAGATCAGTAAACATGTATGAAATTGGAAATGGATGTTATGAAGAGATGTTAAGGACATCAGGAAGAATATCTCCAGATAAGAGTTGCTCACAGAAAAACTCAATGACCATTTTAAAAGAAAAATATTTCCTCTGATGTGATGATCACCCACTGAAAAGATTAGTTCAAGTGATGGACGACCACATGACTGTATCTTACGAAACAATCCCTTCTTCTCACCCAGTACAAAAATCAATTGAAAATGAATCAAAAATATTTTAAGGTGAGTATTGATTTTTGTAGCTTTTAACTTTTTTAATCATTTTTCTTTTTTCATTTTTTATTGAAGTTTTTTCAAATTTCACACCCTATATTTTGATCATGTTTAGACCCCCTTCATATATGTATAAAGGACTATCAAGTCAAATTTGTGTCCCAAATGCCCTTTGAATTAGCCCATCCTCTGGAGACTGATTAACCTATTCAACATCACAACCTTAACAAAACTGAATCTCCCTTTCCCAGCAGTATCAGTTGCCAATAGTTCCTCAACTAGGGTTGGAGCTCCTCGCCCACTTGCTGGGATTTTGTCTGGCTTGAGCCTATGTGGATTTTGGGTGTGCTGTGTCAACAATGCTGTGAGTTCATATGAGTAACTGACCAAATATCAGAGAACTCTGTTTCCTTGTGGTCATTCACCACAAGGTGGCTTTACATCTTTTCACTCCATCTTCCACAATGATTACTGAGCCTTGGGAGGCAGAAGTTTGATACAGCTATCCTATTCAGGGATAAGTCTTGTATTCTTTGCATTTTGGCCAGTTGTGGGTCTCTATGCTAATCACCATCTGCTGCATTAGGAAGCTTATCCTGTGAGAGTTGAGATATGTATTAATCAATGGATATAACAATCAGTTATCAGGAATTGGTTTAATACTATGTCTATTTAATAGAATAATATTAAATAGGTATAAAAATAAGTCATTAGGAATTGGTTTAATACTATGTCTATTTAATAGAATAATATTAGTAGGCTCTCCCCTATGACCTGTGACCTGTCTAGTCACAGTTTTCCAGGCCTGATATCAGTGTCAGGTATGGGCTCCATCTTGTGAAGCAGACCTTAAATTTAATCATAAAGTGGTTGGTTACTCTCATAACATTCATGGCACTATTGTGCCAGTGTGCATATCTTGCCAGTCCATATCTTGTTGTTGTAGGTACCAGGATTCACAGCTGGGTAAGGTTTATGGCTTAAAAAATATAAAAGCTATATAAGCTAGCCAGTAGAGACAAAGTTTGAAGTCAGTACCAGCTTGATTTCTCCTTGTTTGTTCTACAAACAGAAATAGGTTCTTACTGTCAAGTTCTAGTGGGTAACCATGGGCAATGGTCTTATTGTTTGAGGATTATGGGAACTCTGGTCAACAGCTTCAAAAGAGGGAGTCCATTCCTGGCACTGGAGTTTTTATTTACTAGCCTATGGTATCTAGTAGGGATAGTGTCCCCTGTTATAGGAAAGTGGTAAGTTTCCATGTGACTTTTTCTAAAGGCCTTCAGTGTTTTTAATAAAAACGTACTCCATTCCCTGCTCTGCCTTCTCATTCTCTGCCCCCTTTATCCCTTCCTGCACCATTATTCCTATTTCCTCCTTTATGTTACTACATCCTATCTCTGTTCCCATGAAGCCTTTCCTCACCATGGCCATTTAATTTAAAACTACAAACTTTAAAACTGTTAGAGGAAAGCATAAGCAAAACACGTTGGGATATAGGAATAGGCAATAACTTTCTGAAAAGGGCTCCAAGGACTCAGAAACAATCCAAAACTTGCCAAATTGCATTGCATAAAATTAAAAAGCTACCTTACAGAAAAGGAAATAATAAGACTAGCAGGAGTAGGGAAAGACAGAAGTCAGGAAGGAAAGACTATGGGGATGTCTATGGTCAAAGTACAGGGTGGGCGCAAAAGAAATTGTCTTCTTGAGACCCATCATTTTCATGCACAATGAATATATACCAATAAAAATTTTATTAAAAACTTTTAAATGGCTATACTATCAAAATAATCAACAGGCTTTTATTCAGTCTCCACCAAAATTCCAATGACATTCTTCCCAGAGCTAGAAAATACAATCTAAAAATTTATATGAAAACACAAATGACCACTGATAGCTGAAGCAATCCTAAACAGAAAGAACACTGCTGGAGGTGCCACCCACCTGACCACACACTGTGCTACTGAGCAATAGTAACAAAGATCACATGGTACTTATACCAAAACAGACATGTAGAGCAATGAAACATAGTAGAGGATGTTGGGTAAATGCCAATGCTGAGAGAGATGCTGAGAAAAGCTGAGCACATTGGGCAAAAGGGGAGGGGTAGTAGCCATTTTGGACACAGGGAACAGAGCCACAAAGGGGTGGGGTGAGGCACACAGACCAAGCAGCATTGGTGGCATGGATTCCAAAGCTTAGCCAAAATGTAAAAGATGGGCCATGGAACTTTGTAAGTCACCCTTTCCCAGATATCATAAACCATACTAAAACCCAAATAGAATGTATTATGTAGGTTTTGTCAATCTTCATTAAGACTGTGAGACACAGAATCTCAGAGAGTATGCGGGTCTCTCAGAAGGGAAGGGAATTTGGCATGACAAGAACCCATAAGTAAACTCACATAGGTATGGAAACATAAATTTTGACCAAACTGTCAAAAACATGTCCTGAGAAAAAGAATCTATTCAATAAATGGTCTTGGCAAAACTAGATATCCACTGCCAAAAAAATTAAATTAGATTCATACCCCTCACCTCGCATAGAAATCAATTCAAAGTGGACCTTAATTTAAAGCCTGAAATGCTGGCACTGGAGAGCTGGCTCAGCGGTTAAGCTCACTGGCTGCTCTTGCAGAGGACCTGGGTTCTATTCCCAGCACCCACATGGCAGCTAAAAACCATGCATAACTCCAATTCCAGGGTAATCAGATGCCCTCTTCCTACCTTCATAAGGACTGCATGACAACAGTGCACTTACATACATGCAGGCAATACACTCAAATACATAAAATAAAATACTAAATAAAAAAAAATTTTCAAAAACCAGAAATGCTGAAAAGTGCTAGAGAAAATGCTTCAAGATATGGAGATAGGCAAAAAGAAATAGTCTCAAGAATTAAAAATGGGATTAAATGAATTATAACATTTCTGCACAGCAAAGGAACCTATCAGCAGAATGAATGGATAGCCTACAGAATGGGAGAATGTCTTTGCCAGCTATACATTAGACAAGGGTTTGATAGCCAGGCTATACAAAGAATTGCAGAAATTAACAAAAACCCCCAAACTACCCATCAATAAATGGAACAGTGAACTGCATAGAAAGGTCTCTGAAGAAGAAATACGCATGGCCAATAAATATTCTTTTAAAATGTTCAACATCTTTAACCAGCAGGGAAAAGCAAACTAAAACTGCTTTGAAGGCTGGGCTTGGTGTGGCACACCTTTAATCCCCACATTCAGGAGGTAGAAGCAGGTGAATCACTGTGAGTTTGGGGCCAACCAGGGCTACATAATGAGACCTTGTGTCACATACACTATCTCTCTGTCTCTTTCACACACACACACACACACACACACACACACACACACACATACACACACACACACATGCACACACACAAATGAACAAAAACGAATAAAAACTGTACTCTGAGATTCTATCGCCTCCTAGTCAGAATGGGCATCATCAAGAAACAAATGACAACAAATGCTGGAGATGATGTAGGGAAAAGAGAACACTTATTTATTGTTGGTGGAAGTGTAACTGGTATAGGATTTACGAAAACCGGTGTGAAGTTTTCTCAAAAAAACTAAACCTAGAACTGTTATATAATCCAACTATAGCACCCTGGGACATACACCTAAAGGAATCTATATCCTACCACAAAAAAGCTAGCATATCCATATTTATCACTGCTTAATTCACATTAGTAAGGAAATAGAATCAGCCTAGAGTCCCATCAACTGATGAAAAGATATTGAAAATGTAGTGTAGATACACACCGGAATTTTATTTGGCTGTAAGGAAATGGAATGAAATATTTTCAGGAACTGGAAAATATATTAAATGAGGGTAACCCAAGGACAGAAAGACAAATACCACACGTTCTCTCTCATGTGCAGATTCCAGGTTCTGATTTTTAAATGTGTGTATTTACATGAGAGTGAGTGTGGGTAGAGATTATGGAACTAGAAAGGGTCCCATGGGGGAGAAAAAAGATTTAAGAAAGTGAGATGAAGAGATCAATAGAACATGTGCGACATGACAGCAGAACAGGGAACACCTGCGGTGGGACTGTACAAGCAGCAAAGAGGGTAGGGTGTTGCAGAAGAGGAGCAGGACAGGGGGTGGGGGATAAACCAAAACCAAATATTATGAAATTGTTGTAAGGAAACCTGTTATTTTGTATGCTAATTTTAAAAATTAAAAGTAACATATACCCTCCTTCTACACACATTTACTAGATTTTACTGAGAATTAATGCTGTTCTGATCATCAATGTCTTCAATCAACTTGAAGGAACAGGAACAAAAACAGGAAAAGGAATAACACGATGTCAAGGTACTCATGGTACAGTAATCACCTATCATGGGTGATCATGGGACCTGGAAGTTTAGGAGACTTAGACTTGGCCAAAGCATGGGAAAGCAAATTATTGATGGTTCATTATCAGTGACACCACCCACCAAAATATATCCTGAATGAACAAAACATAATTGGATTCTCCCTTTTCTCCTAACTTTTCTAAGATGAGTGACTCTAACTGCTTTTGTTACTTGGAAAATAGTACAGAACTGTGAGGCAAATACTGACGAAACTCCTGAGCTTATCTCAGCAAATCACAGAAATAATCAAGGATATTAGAATTTAGATTTTTGGGCAAATTATAAGGCTGGACGTTTCAAATGGGAGAATAAATTCAACATTAGATTTTGATAATGGAATCTAAGGGTACAATTTTGAATAGAGCACCATTTAAAGATAAAATTATCCATATAATTTGATTATGAATATATAAGTGCTTAAAATTCTAACAGCTTCACATCATCTGAATATGCATGAAGTTTCAAAACACCATTTATCTTGAGAAATGCACTAAAATACGGGTCTCAGAAACTGAGTATATGATGTTGAGAAACCTATTATTCCTAGGGTTTAAGCTGAATATCCATAAGGTATTCAAGCACTATGAGAAAAGTGTTCCAAAGCGCATCTGGGACAGTGGTGCTGGTGGGAGGCTAGAAGCACATAAGCTTGCATCCATACCACACCAGAGTAAGCTCCAAAAGCAAGCCAGTGTCTGATTGGTTATTGTAGATATAATAAACACATAAATTTACTCAGAACTATGAAATCTTAGATCTAGGAGTATCTTGCAGTAGAAACAGCATGGTGTTGGAAAACAGAATACAAAGAAATACTTTGAGAAAACCATTTAGTATCTTTGAGCCTTAGTAGCTTCTTAGGTCCTATGAGAATCATTTCTGCTTCAGAGTCAAATGAGGACCAAATGAAGCACAGAGTGGTAAGGTTCTGTACAGTCAAGTACAGTATGGGGCCAGCTCACATTCTCAATATAGTTCTTCAAAACCACCTAGCCAGCCTTCCTGGTTTACTTCAGATTCAGAGTCTAAGACCAAAAACAGGTAAGACACTGGCCTCAGATCTCAGCTATGTGTAAGCAGGTACCACAGTCTCACTCATCTTAGGAGGACAGGCAGAGCCAAAGCCTCAGATCTCAGCTATGTGGTGTAAGCAGGTACCACAGTCTCACTCATCTTAGGAGGACAGGCAGAGCCAAGAATATGCAAAAAGTGGCCCCCGTATCCTGCCAACTCTTGATTTCAACATGAAAATATAACTTTCTCTTAAGTTCCCATCTTTTTATTATTTATTTATTCTTTTTTATAAACAAAAGAAATTTTTATTTTTTTCTTAATCACATTTAGACCCATCCCCTATCTGCATCCCCCCATAGCATTCATGAATTCTTCATATGTGTTAAGACCTATTGAATCCTATGTTTGAGCTGGCATTCATGAGGATAATAAGAAGTCACCAAGCCTGATGACAGTGTAGCCTAGACTTTCACACTCTCTTACCTAAACTCGGAGAAAGTAGTAATTGGTTTCTCAGAATATACAAATAATCCCTGTGATGGCAATAATGCTTATGATATATGCCTCCTGCTCCCCTCACCCAGTCCAACCTTGACTGCACATCTAAAGATCAGTTCATCCATCACCAAAGCACTGCTCAGCCCCACAAGCAGAATCAAGAACTTGTAGAGCATCAAGTAACATCCTTTCTCTTATCAAGACAAGGAATTCTTGTGATGATAGTCGGATCCTTCTGTAGGTCACTTCAAAACTGAGTCTTAAAGGCCAGATATATCAGGGTGTGACGTTTTGGGGAATATGCAGCCTCCCACAGAGAAAGGAATCATTGACAGCTCATAAAATGTTTGGTAACTGCTGCGCTTTGAGACTAAACTTGCTACAGACATTCAGAGGCTTAAAAATTTACCGTCCTGATTCTACACACCTTGGCTATCGCGAATAGTACTACAATAAACAGACGTATGTGTGCCTTGGATGTAATGACTTCATTTCCTTTGGATATATATCCAGAAATGGGATGACTGAATCAAATATGGCAGTTCTATTTTCAGTTTTTTTGAGGAACTTCCACATTATATATGTTTTACATAGTGGCTGTACTAATTTACATTCCCACCAGCAGTTGACAAGAGTTCCCCTTTGTCTATATCCTCTTAAGAATTTGGTTTTTTTCTTCAAATTAGTCACTCTGACTACAGTAAAATGATATCTCATAGTGGTTTTCTTTTTTTTTTTTTTTTTTTTTTTTTGTCTTTTTGAGACAGGGTCTCCCTGTAGTCCCAGCTGGCCTGGAACTCACTATGTAAACCAGTCTAGCCTTGAACTCACAGAGATCCTCCTGCCTCTGCCTTCTGAGTGCTGGGATTAAAGGCCTGGTTTTAATTTTTATTTTCTAGATTAGTGATGTTGAACTTTTTTTTTTCATCTACTTGTCCATTTGTACGTTTCTGTTTACAAATAACTTTTCAGATTGTTTGCCCATTTTAGATACTTGGAATTTTGGTTTTCTTTTGTTTTACTTTTTTGTGTGTTTGTTTGTTGAGCCAGGGTCTTGCGAGGTAGCTCTGGTTAGCGTGGGGCTCACTATATAGACCAGGTTGATCTCAAACTTAGCTAATCCTATTATCTCTGCCTCCAGAATGCTAGGGTTACAAGCATGTGTCAGCATGCCTGGGTTTGTTTTTTAATGTTTTTTTAAATTTCATTATATATTTTAGATGATAATCCTAGGTAGATGAGTAGTTTGTCAATATTTTCTATCATTCTGGGAGCTTTTACTCTGCCGGCCGTTTCCTTTTCTGTGCAGAAGCTTCTTATTTATTATAATTCCACTATTCTATTTTTGCCTGTGATTTTAAGGTCATGTCCAGAATAATCATTGCCTGTACTCAACCAAGATGCCCATGAGAAGATGAACTTAATAACTATGAAATTTATAAATGGAATATTATCCAGCAATAAAAATAATGAAATCCTAGGGGCTAGAAAGATAGCTCAGTGGTTAAGAACACTGACTGTTCTTGCAGAAGATCCGGGTTCAAATCCCAGCATCCACAGGGCAGCTAACAACTGTCCATAACTCCAGTTCCAGGAGATCTCACAGTCTCTTCTGTCCTCCGTGGGCATTGCACAACATGGGTGCACTTACCTACATCAGGCAATACACACATACACATAAAATAAAAATAGTAAATAAAATATTCTTAAAAAATAATGAAATCCTGTCCTTTGTAATAACACAGATAGAAAAGGAGGCCACTACACTAAATCATATAACCCAGTTTCAGAAAGGTAAATTCTGCATGTTATTACTCAAATGGAGATGCTAAAATGCTAATATCATAGAAGAATGTGGAGTAGTGATTACTGTAGGCTAGAAAGGATGGAAGGGAAGAGGAGGTTGGATAATGAGTACCAAAATGCAGTTTGAAATGAGGAAATAGCTGTATTATTCTATAAAACAAAAGATGACTGCAATTTATAACAACATATAATTTACAAAGAACTAGATTAGAGGAGTTTGTTGGCTTCCAATGCAGAGGAATGACAAATACTGAAAGGATATTAAAATACTAATACTCTGATTTGGTCATTATATAATGTCTAATTATCATATTGTACCCCATAAGTGTATACAGTTATTATATATCAAGTAAAAATTTTTTTTGTAAATCACAGCACTGGTAGGTGTGATTTTCTTAACCTGCAGAAGCTCATGATCTGGACAGTGGCTTTCTCTAAACACTCTCTCTTTGTTCTCTTCTCCTCTTATTCAGGGAAAATCAGTTATTCTCAAACTTATAGGGCTTAAATTAAGCCAAATATGACTCCCATTGTGTAGTTTTTCTACCAAATAAGCAAGGAAAGCTGTTAAAAAGGAGGAAAGATCTAAGGAAAGTATATGACTATACAGGAGCGGAAGTGTTCATTCAAATGAAGTTTTAAATGGAATAGCGATAAATAACACAGATAAAAGCAGAACTGCTGGGGTAGCACACAGGTGGGGCTCAGAGACTGCTCACTCTTCTTCCTTTTTCGGTGACTTCTTAGGCACTTTTGCCCAACTCTAAGGCTAAAATCCCAGTTACCCAGTGATCATGTGTTTTGGTTCTTTGCTAATGTTCAGGTGTTATTTCCAAGTGTGGGACCTGGCATGTGGCATCTCCAGTCCTACAAACCCCATGAACTTGGAAGAAGTTCCCATGTCTCATGTTTCCTTTCCATTTCTCAATGAAAATAGGAAGCCATTCTGAAAAAGTATCTTCCCTTCCCTATTTGGTGGTTGGGAGTTGTGGCTTCCTACAGAAGGAATAGTGAGTGGGGAAGTGTCTCCCCAAGATAACAGTGGTTTTTTGACCACAAAAACCTTGAAACTTTGTAAAACAGTTCCATGCCGTGACCTTGTAGAATGTGCATTGTGGGTCTCAAGAATGGTGGGGATGTCAACGGCTTTGACAACACTGTCTCCCTGCCAACTATAACAAATGGGGTCCTAGAGGTAATTGTAGCACCTGCAGGGGAAATTTCTTGTCTGTTCTTGGGCAAGAGGAGGAGCCACTGAGTTGGTAGGTAATGTGTCATAGAGGCCTGAACTCAGAAATAGAAATGCTGGAGTCTAGCGATTGTTGTTGAATTACCAGCAGAAGTCTACCTGAGAGTTGAGATGGCAGAAGGACTCAGGAATGCAGTGACACAGTTGAAGAATTACAGAAAGACTTGGTACTCCACAACACATTTGCCCTTTTTTTTTTTTTGAATGGCACACAAATGTTTATAGGAGCATTATTCATCACAGCAAAGATGAATGAATAAAGTGTGATACAGACATACAATGGACTATTACACAGACATAAAACAAACATGAATGAATTTCTAAAATATGTTAAGTCAAAGAATCCAGTAACCAAAGACCACAAGGTATATGGTGCCATGTGACTCAATCACATGAAACCCAGCATAGAACAGGGGAAATGGGCAGCAGGCCCCAACCCTAGCCTAGGAACTATTGGTAACTGATTACTTTAGGGTGAGGGAGGATAGATATTTAAGGGAGTAACTTTAGATAGGTTGACTAGATGCCAGTGGATGAACTTGCACCGAGGGACATCTGGGTACAAATTCGTGACCAGGTAGGACTTAACATATATGATTGAATACATGAAACCCTGTGGGGGGAGGTATGCAGGGTACAGATGGGGGAAGGAACCTAACTTGATTAAGATCTTTTACATGAAATACAAAAAAAACTTCAATACAATATTTTTTGTAAAATAAAATCTATGCAGCCAAAAACTAGTGGTAGTTTGGCTGGATGGGGCAGAGGGCAAGGAGACATGATAGCTGACAAGGTCAAGTCTAAGGTTTCCAACTGGAATGATAAAAATACTTGAACATTCCCTGTGGTGCTGCTGCACTGGGCACACTCAGTTATATACTTAGAATGGATGAACCGTGGTATGTGAATTATCTCAATAAATATGTTTAAAGGGTTGAACATGATTCCATTTGCATTATATATTCTGGAAGAGACCAAATTATAGAGACAAGCTAGACAGTGGTTTCCTGAGTTGAAAGGCTAGGAGCACAGTATGACCAAAGAGATCAAGTCCAGTATTTCTAAGGTGATTGGACTGTTTTAGGGTAAATGAGAAACTGTGCACACAAATCTATTCATGTGTTAAAATTCAAATTATTGATTGGTTTGGTATTTCAATCCATACCTTCTCCATCTGCCTCCCACCCAATTTAATGAACACTCATATATGCATATACATATATAGCCTATAAAGTGTGATTTCTGTTCCCCAATGTCCTTCAGTGTGGATCCATCCACTGGACCCACCAAAAGTCCCAATCCTGTAAGACACTGTCTTTCCCCCTCCCAGCAGCCATCAATGGCCATAAGTTCTTTATTATGTGAAAATTGCAGAAATTCAATTAAAATGCAAGAAAACAACTAAATAAAAACAAAAAAGTAAAAATTCAAATTATACGTGAATAAAGCTAATTTTACCTGTAAGCTTATTCAAATTATTTTTTAAATAATATCCAAAAGAAAAGACAATAGAAAAAGGCCTCTTACCTCAAGAACTTATTCCTAAAATCATTGAAGAAAATGGCCAAAATAGACATTCTAGAGTAGGCCAGTTTCTGCTTGAGTGCTAGCGTTCAGGCAGTGGGGAAGAGACCCCTGCCCAGCACAGGTGGAGAAGCCTCACACAGAGGGAGCTCATGCCGGGGGAAGAAATTAAATAGCCAAGAAACACCTTAAAAAGTGTTCAGCATCCTTAGTAATTAGAGAAATGCAAATCAAAACTACTTTAAGATCTCACTTTACCCCATTCAAAAAGTCTAAAGTCAAGAGAACAAATGTATCGAATGCTGTTGAGGATGCTGGGAAAGGATAACTCTCGTTCACTGCTTGCTGGTGGGATTTGCAAACTGGAGCAACTTCTGAGGAAACCAGTGTGAACTCTTAAAAAATTAAAAATAAATCTAACATATGATCATGTTATACCACTCCTTAGCATATATCCAAAGGTCTCATCCTACTGCAGAGACACTTGTACAGCCATGTTTGTTGCTGCTCTTTTCACAGTAGCTAAGAAATGGAAGCAACCTAAGTGTCCCTCAACTGATGTATGGATGATGAAAACTGGTACACTTCACAATGTAGTTCTGCTCCATCTGCCTCTGCCACCCAAGTGCTGAGACTAAAGGTGTATGCTACCATGCCCAGTGAGAAGGTAATTTAAAAGTACCTCCTCATTTCTATCCAAAGTTTGAATTTATTTACTGTTTTATTCAATGGGATAAACATTATTCTTATTACTTCAATGATTAAAATTGTACATTTTTCTAGTACAAAACCAGCCCAGGAGGCTTCTCTGTCCTGTGATTCCCATTATTTGAGCAGTTTCTTACTCTCTGACAAAAGATATACCAGAATTAGGCATTCCCCGCTCTAGTTCAACAATCAGCCATTTTTCTAAAGAATCCAGGTTGTCTTTCAAAAGGCAAGATCTGCACACAGGCATGTAATCACTGTTAGTGTGTAGTACACACATTAACTCTTTATATGCATATTAGAAATCATGAGTTCACACTTAAATCGCAGCTCTAATCCCATGAGAACCACTTTAGTGTTTCTCCCTTGGCATATCTATAACTTCCTTCAGTAGCTGTAAGAGACCTGAGGCCTGTTATCCTTAATGTACTCAACAACCTATTGTAGAACATCTCCCCACATCTGCCTTCTTACAAAGAACATTTCAGTTTATTGGGCTGTCTGTGACTTAGTTTAGATCAAACTCTCTAGGGCTTGTTTATAAGTCCCGTGATGGAAAATGATCAGTTAACAGTCCTGCTATTTGTTTCCACAGTAATTGGGGAGGATGAAGTAGCACGCTTGAGGGTGCAGCCCTCATTCTGGGGGGTCATTTCATTTCTTCCCTTGTATACTGATGATATCTATACCTGTGTGTATACTGGCTAACACATGTGAGGAAGCTAGTGAATAAATGTATTTTTTAATTATTTGAAATGATGACAATAAAAGAGAAAGAGAACAGCCTACCTGATCCTCCAGGGAGGATACTTTCTTATCTGTAAAAAATATAGAGTAGACGAACTATACATTCTTCCTGGACATTAATAATTCTGAACATTTATCACTTCAGAAGATAAAAAATGAATACCTATGGAATGATAGTTTTGCTTGGGGTTTTATGTAAAAGCTACAACCTGGGAGAATTACCAGAGCTTTTCATTCACTGAACTCTTTAGTGAGCCAACTAGCACTCTGGACATGTTCTTGGTCAGCAGCAGTGAAGGACAGACATGCTGTTTCTTTATTCACTGGAAAAGAGAGGCTAAGGTTAATGATTTTAGTAACCTCCCAAGGCCAACAGTGATAGAATGTGGCAAAGCTTGAATCCAAAACTTGCCTGTAGTACAAAAAATCTGCTCTGTTATCCAGCCATCTCATTTTTCCCAAAATTAATAGAATCTTGACAACTTGCTACACTTGGACCAGCTACAGACAATGGAAGGCTGACAACTGTGTTTTCACTTAGAGTGTGTTATAATATCAATAATGTTCTCCTAACTGTAAGTATAGTAAGAAAGTAATTCTGTCTGCATAAAGCAAAGCCTACACGTATTTTGATGCATTAAGCATTGCATGCCTATGTTGCCCAGCTAGGGTCTTGAGTAAGCCCCACGAAGAGTGAACATAATCTCTTTGTTTGCCTGGCAGGAAAAAGAAAAGTTTAGACAAGGTGTTCCTGTTCTCAGAACTAGAGGGACTACAGTTTTCAGGAAGCAGACAAGGAGATGGGCAACATCTGAGAGACTAATGCTGCCATCAGCTTTTCTACTCTGAAGTCAACTCAGTTCTTTTGAACTAAGGAGAAACACACCCACCACACCCTGTTTTTTAACCACTGAGAGCATATACCAGCAAGAAGGGAAGAGAATGTAAGCAGGCAACAGGCGGTAGCACTAAATGAATATGATGTCTTAACTCTTGACTGGGCTTGGTGCTCTGATAACAGAGGAGATGGCATGCTGGAGACACTGACATGGTTCCTTTTTTGGCTTCGTGCTCCCAAATCTCCATTTTTCCCACTTTTAAATCCTAGAGTACAAAGCATTACAAAATATTTTCCATAGACCAAATGTAATCCAGAGAAAGGGACTAAAGCACCACATTCTTGATGTGAAATTCATATCTTACATAGATTTATTTTTGGGCGGTTTCAAATTCATAGCAAAATGGAAAGTTTATCAAATTCCAACGTGGCCTCTGTTCTCCCTCCCACAGGCTTCCCAATACCCAAATCTCAGTTGTTTTTATACAGTTGTTATACCAGTGACACATCATCATCACCCAATATCCATCCAATTGGGGTTCACTGTAAATGTTATACTTTCTGTGGGTTTGAACAAATGCAATGAGGATACATGTCCACTTTATAGTATCACACATAGTTACTGATATTACTCCCTGAAATTGCTCCGTATTCTTATTCATCCTTCCCTCCCTCCTAACACCTGGCAACTGCTGCTCCTTCTGCTCTCTCCATGGTTCTGTGCTGTCATAAATGTCATATAGTTAGAAATATAGAGTATGTAGCTTTTTCAGTATGGTTACTTTCATTTAGCAAAATTTATTTAAGATTCCTGTCTTTTAATAGCTCAGCAACTCAGTTCCTTTTTTAGCACCAAATAATATTCCATTGTCTGGTTGTAGCCAATCATCTTGGCTGCTTCCAAATTTTGTCAACTATGAATAATGCTGTTATAAACATCTTTGAACAGTGTTCTTTTATAGAAAGAAAACTTTCAGTGAATTTGAGGAAATGACAAAGGTCATGACTGCTCAATCATATTGGAAGTTTTATGTTTAGTTTTGTGAGAAACCGAAAGGCTAACTTCCCCAAAGTGGCCAAAAATTTTGCATTTCTATCAGCATTGAAAGGTTGCTCCACATCCTCACCAGCACTTGATGGTGTTAGTCTTCTAGATTTCAGCTATCCTAATAAGTGTGTGCTGGTCATCTTGCTATTTTGAACCACCAGTATAATTTTATATTTGTAGTTTACATTTAATTATTCAATTGTTTTTCTTTTAGCTACCATGGTGAGTTTGATGAGAACAAAGACTGTTTCTGTGGCTTTCCCATCATTTTATCACTTATGCCTAGCAGAGTGACTTGGGCATAGTAGACCCTTCAAGAATATTTGAATGAATTAGTCAACAACCATACTTATTTGTTTCACCTTGAATATGAGCTCTTTCACAAGAATCCTCAACTCCTGAAGATGATGGAGCCAAGTTTGACCTACTTAGACCATAGCATGCAATATTAGTTCACCAGAAGCTGTCAGAACTAGCAGTGTCCACAGTCATCCTTGGAGGTATGTGTCATAGCACTTTTCTTTTTCATATCATCTGAAGAAACCTGACTTCTTACTCAAGCACTTCTTCAAAGCTCCATGGATATCTTTGTTTCTCAGGCTGTAGATGACAGGGTTGAACATAGGTGTCAGGATAGTGTAGAGCAGAGAGAACCCTTTGCGTAAACACTGGGAAGAGTTGGCCGAGGGGACAAGATACGTGGCAATCAGTGTCCCGTAAAACACTGTGACCACAGTGAGATGGGAAGAACAGGTGGAGAAAGCCTTTCTCCTGCCTGTGCCAGATGGTATTCTTAGGATGGCAGCAAGGATGCATGAGTAGGAAACTGTAATGAGGAAAAATGGGACCAGAGTAACTGCAGAAGAAGTGGCAAGGGCAGTGGTCTCAGTCAGAGAAGTATCCATGCAGGAGAGATGGATAAGAGGTGAGAAGTCACAAAAGAAGTGATCAATTTCATTGGGTCCACAGAAGGTTTGTCTACACAGCAGGATCATGGTGATTGCTGTGAGGAGGAAGCAGCAGAGCCAAGAACCAGTAGCCAGCCTAATGCAGAGAGGACCAGTCATCAGGATGGGGTAGCGGAGAGGTTGGCAGATGGCCAGATAGCGGTCATAGGACATCACAGTGAGCAAGACGCACTCTGTTGCAGCCAGGGATCCAAAGAAGTAGAATTGTACCAGGCAGCCGACCACAGAGATAGTTTTATGTTCAGTTACGATGATCAGCAACATCTTGGGGACAATGTTGGAGGTGTAGCAGACCTCCAGAAAGGACAAGTTCACCAGGAAGAAGTACATAGGGGTATGGAGAGTATGATTGAACAAAACTAGGAGGACAATAAGGATGTTTCCAGAAATAGTTAGGATGTAGAAAATGAAAAACATTATAAAGAGGGAAATATTTAGCTGTAGGACAGAAGAAAATCCTTGAAGAACAAATTCTACTATTGTTGTTTGGTTCTCCCTGGACAGGATCACCATAGTTTGGGCTTTGCTGAGGTGGAACACACAATGATAAAACGTGCACGACATGGACTGTTCTAGTTTATACAGGAAAGTGGGCAGAACGATTTTTATTCTCTACGCTGACTTTTGGAAGGTTTCTTTGAGTGGAGAAAAATCATCTCTTTGTTTCAAGGCATAAAATGGGAAAGAAAATGATTTGAAATAAGAAGCTGATTTGAAATAAGACTTCGTTCTTTGCTTCTTCCCCTACTTGGTGTCTTCACTTCATCGCGAGCAATGTCAGTCTTTGAGGAAAGCTTAAACATACAAAAGAGAAAGAAGAATGTAAAGACGGAGAGGGACTCGCTTACTACATTCTCTTTCTAAATGTGGTGACCCTGGGGATTACAGAGAGGGAGGAGAGGATGTAAAAGGAAGTGGGACAGAGTGGACAAGGAGGAGCACCTCCAAGATGAACAGCCCTCTCCCCTCCCACTTCAAGCAGCAGCAGTATTTATCTTTAGGGAAGATAATACTTGTCATATCAATTTTGTTTTCCTAACCTTTCTGCTTTTCAGTGAGTTTGAGTGGAAAAAATTTTCTTCTTTCTATTTTGTTTCTATGGCACTGCAAAAGAAGGTCACATGACTATGAGGTTTGAGAGTCTCTGATTCTGAAATCAGATGCCCTAAAGGCAGAATTCGGGGAAAAAAATTTCTTCTTTCTATTTTGTTTCTATGGCACTGCAAAAGAAGGTCACATGACTATGAGGTTTGAGAGTCTCTGATTCTGAAATCAGATGCCCTAAAGGCAGAATTCGGGGAAAAAAATTTCTTCTTTCTATTTTGTTTCTATGGCACTGCAAAAGAAGGTCACATGACTATGAGGTTTGAGAGTCTCTGATTCTGAAATCAGATGCCCTAAAGGCAGAATTCGGGGACGTAAGAGATTTTTCTCAGAATTTTAAACAGACAAAATAAGTAAGATCCATTAAAAAGATTTTATATAAGACTTCAATAAGTGGGGGGACAAAATTCAGAATCGGGTGTTAAACCAAACACGGTGTGTAATACATATGGTCTTGGTTCTTTGTTTAAAAATTATTGAATGTTTGTGAATTTCATACATTGTATTTTGATCATATTTAGATTAAACTCTTATCTGGACCCCTGCCTTATCTGCACCCCTCCTTAGTACCCCCTGCCTGATTTCATGTACTCTGTTACATATATTAAGACCTATCTAGTCAAATTTGTGTCTCCAAATGCCCCTCAGTGAGGATCCATCCACTGGTTCCGGTGCATTGTCTTGGCTCTTTTGAGTGATTTAGAGAATCCCAGCTTTCCTCTTCAGTCCCAAGTAAAAGCCGTCCACCTACCACAGAACTCAGGGTACACAGAAATCCACTCCCCCAAACACCATTAGGGCTCAGCAGGGGTTCCTGAACCGAACCCCTTTAAGGCAATCATGGAGGGACCGTATGAGGGAGGGAAGCAAAAGTGATGAGGAAAACTGTGTGCAGGGACAGAAAGCACCCTATGGGAGTAACAAAGAGGCTCCTGCCTGGAGCAGCTGGGCAGCCTTAGACAAAGCCAGGCATTCTGCTTTATGAGTTAACTTTGAACACGTTGTCTAGCTTTTCTTAGGTTTTCATCTGTAAACTGCCAAACAGGACTGAAGAAAGATGTAAAATGTGCCTACTATATATAAAAATCATATAAAAAATAGGTAATTCACTGATCCCATTTCTAGTTAGTTAGTTAGTTAGTTAGTTAGTTAGTTAGTTAGCTTTTGGTCTTTTTGAGACAAAAACTGTAGCCACAACTGATCTGGAACTCACTATGGAGACCAGACAGGCCTCTATCTCACAGAGATCTGCCTGCCTCTGCCTCTAATCTCATTTTAAAACTGGTCTAGCATCCTAGAGTCCGTCCTGTGGAGCACTGATTTCAAGTTTCCAAAGGTCTTATAGAACTAAAGGAGTACAGTTATGGCACAGCACAGCAAGCCTCCTGAATGATGCTGCTGTTGGAGCTGCAACTAAAGATGATGATATGACTGTCCCAGGAACTCCTTTAGGTGCAGAGAATATAGGCCCCACATAATCATTGCCACAACTCATCTATATGATGAAAATGTTACAGGTGAAGTCACACTCAGCCTGGAGGCACAGAGACCTTATGATAAGACTTAGGCTCGCTCCAGCTCTCAGGCTGCTAACACTCTCTGCCCTGGAGCTCAGCTACAAAAGCTGGTCTGTATTATTTCACATACCTAAGATGAAGAAAAGTTCCATATAAATGGGACCTACCTTGTTGGTAAGGGTATAATCCCATAAAACATAGAAATATTGGGGCTAGAGAGATGGCGCTTGTTGCTATTGTAGAGGACCCAGATTTTGTTCCTAGCACCCATACTGGGTAGCACAACCACATGTAACTCCAGTTCCAAGGGCTCTATGCCTTCTTACACCCTCTTCTGGTCTCCACAGGTACCAGTCACATATGCAGTATATATACATATACTCAAGCACTCACACATACTTGCAACTTTCTACATTGTCTCCTGGATTTGGTTTTATGTACCTTTTGTGTTCTTTCTTTATAATCTTTAAAAAATCTGAGAAATCTATCACCTTAAAATTTATGAGGACTCCAAAAAACTAATAAAAAAATAACAAAGCAACGGAAAAATAATTTATGAGAACTCTGTGCGAGAGGGCATGCAAAGACTTACCCTTTTCTCTTCACCAGATGCTGATGAAGCATCATAGTGCTTCAGTCCGTGGATACAGTGAAGAACGTCCTGAAGAGAACAGAGCCAGGTGAAGCCTGATCAAGAATACAGGCTCTAAATGAGCTGGTTTCAAATCCTTTGCTTAACCAGAAACATATTTCATTGACAGCAAGCTTGATAACTTTAAGGAAAGAGCAACTCTACTGCCTTCATGTCTGTGCAGATAAGGCTTCCAATGGCAAAAGAGGTGAAGGACCCTGACTTTCCCACTCTAGCATGCAGCTTCCGTGTCTTCCCCTACCTCCTCAGCAGAAAAGAAAGTTTTTAATGGGAACCATCAAGAAAGTCAAAAATATAGACTCTACTAAAGTGCTCCTGCAGTAAATACCCATATACACTTCTTGACTCTAGAACCACAAGCCCAACAAATTAAACAATAGATCTGCAAATCATGCTGGTGTAGGGCTGAGCCAAGAGGAAACTGCTCAATAGGTGATAGTGCTTCACCCCTCCTTTCCTCTCACATGCTTTCTTCCCTCCCCTTCCATTTGCTCTCCCTCATCATCTCTTTCTCCTTCTCCTGAACTGCCTCATTCCCCACTTGGTTTTGCCTAGCACAGTCAGTGTTGCCATTAGGTAGATGATGGGCACTTCTGGGAAGACATCTGTTTCCTTTTATTGGAAATAGTCCACACCGGAGAGAACAGCTATTAAAGACAACAAAAGGAAACCGACTCACTGAAGTATGATTTAGATTGTTTGTCATTGTCATTTTCCTTTTGTGAGACAGGGTCCCCAGTATACCCAAAACTAGCCTTGAACGCTTTGTCTTCCTACCTCAGCCTCCCATGTGCTGGGATTCTAGATGTGCACCATCATGCCTGACTTGGAGTGATGACTTTTAACATTACTTCCAAACATGATTGTTTTTGTTATTTTTTTTTTAACTATGAAGGATTCCACTCCTCCAAGAAGCACACGTAACACAAGAAAAAAGAAAGTTAAGACAGTTCAAAGTTAAAATACAAATACTTTGTGAATTTCAGATTTTGTTGCTTTCACTAACTCCACAGAGAAAACAAAACAGAAGAGGATATGAGGTGAACTCAAGTGTCATCTGCATGGGATCTATTCTCTGTACTAACTTGGGGGTTCATGAACAATTACTCAGTTCAGTCAAGATCCATCTGATATCACTGGAGAGATGGCTCAGTGGTTAAGAGCACTGGCTGCTCCTGTCGAGGACCTGGGTTTTGTTCTCAATACAAACATGGTGCCCTACAACCCTTTCTAACTTCAGTTCCAGGGAACCCAATGCCCTCTTCTGGTCTCTATGGGCACTGCAACCATATGGTGCACTTACATACAAGCAAAACACTCATAAACATAAAATAAAAATAAGATTTTAAAAATAAAAAGACAAAACTTCTAGTTCACAATAAGAACTGATTTGTGCCAACTGGATCAATTCGGGTAAAAAGTAAGAGCTTGATTTTGCCAGTGAGATGATAGTTGCTTTAGGACATTAGTAAATTATATCCCAATTCCATCTTGCAAAAGATGAGCTAAAACCAGGGGAAAGCAAAGAGTATAGCATTACAACAGGTACCTACCAGTGCCTTAGAAGGGTCCACTACTATTTTGCAGAGCCAGACCACATAGATTACAGCATATCCATTTCCCCTGGATTTAAAGAACTAGGATAGACATCTGGAATCTTGCTTTTATCCAGAAATACACCTCCCTCTGCACTAAAAAGCCAAAACAAAACAAAAAACTAAGAGTCTTCTCTCCCTATGAACCTTGGAGGCCAGTTGAATTTTGGCCCCATTTCTCATTCCTCTGTGTAAGCTTGAGTCCCTTTGTGAACAAAGATATCACCTCCCATGATGCTGCTGATCACAGGCATTTCCCTAATGACTCTGCTGGGGAAATGCTATTTATCTTGCAAAGTATCTGAGATCAAAGTACTTTCATCATAGAGGACTCTCATTCTTACCTTGCTCTGTGTTAAACTTGTACTTACATAAAGACTTTAAGACCTTGGTAAAGAGCGTGACTGAATTATGCTTTATCAGAATGGATTAAGTTAGCACTGAGGGAAGTATTTAATTTGTTTCTGTTCTCTGGAAGAAAACTTACATTTCGTCTCCTCCCTGAAGTATGTTTGATAGGGAACTAAAGAAAGTATCTGCAATACTAACTATTTGTTGTGGAAGCCTGCAACTGGAATTCTAAAGAACTTAGGATCTTCTCAGATATTTGACATTGATTAGAAATAATAACTAAGGCTAATTGTATTCTAGAAAAGGTAAATTTGTGAATGAGAATTTATGGAATTGATAAAAGTTATTATTTATTTTTAATATATATATATATTTTTTACTTAATGTGTATGAGTGTATTGCGTGCATGTATGTGACTGCACCCGTGTCGTGCAATGCCTTGGAGGTCAGAAGAGGGAGTCGGATTCCCCTAGAACTGGAGTTAAGGATGGTTCGTAGCCTCCATGTGGGTGCTGGGAATCGAACCCAGGTCCTCTGCAAGAGCAGTCAGTGTGCTTAACCGAAGAGCCATCTCTCAAACTGAAAAAACATTTGCATTCAAATAATTATGACAAATGAAACAACAATAAAAATAATCAACCAGGGGCTAGAGAGATGGCTCAGTGGTTAAGAGCGGGTACTCCACTTGCAGAAGATGGGCCATCCACATCTGGGGATTCACAACTGCATGCAACTCCAGCTTCAGGGGATCAGATTCCCTCTTCTGGCCTCCACAGCACTGCAATCACATGCAAAAATCCATACTCAGATACACATAGACACGCCCACACTCAGACCCATACATATACACAATTAATTCTGAAAATCTAAAAATTGATCAGTCAGTTGAAACTATCTCATTTATTGCTTAGAACTGATGTATTTGTCTATGATATAGTACCCTGACTATATTCAGTCTTGTTCTTATTGATATCAATGTATGAAAGACCCAACATATAGCAGCCACTGTACCAACTCTAACCATTTGTAGTTCTCACAGCCTTTCTGCAAATTGTCCATTGGACAAATGATGAAATTCAGGCTCTAACTGAAATGACTCATTCCATTGCCCTTGCAGAAGAATATGAGGGAGCTGGAGCTGACTGCAAGAGAGTGTCTGGTCAGTTACACTATCTACTCAGCTTCTACTTCATACACAGTCACTTAGCAACAGTTTCAGTAAGTATCCACCAAAGGAATGAACAAATATGTGAACCAACATCTAGTTTCAAACCCAATGTTCTTTCCATTTCAGTAAATGTCTTCCTCCAACTTCCCAAAATGTGTCTGTTACTATGCTGAGTTAAAGGAAGGACCCTTAGAACTTGAATTGAGGCTCAGGAGGAGGTAAAGTGGTGCCATATTTTAATGGGAAATTATACTTTCAAAAGCTTAAAAACACAGACAACAATGTGAAAGTTTATTTCACATGAAGCAGGAATTTCAGAAAAGCCTGATTCAGGACTTGTGCTATTTAGTTAATTTTCAGAATGGCTACCATGAAACTTCTAAGAGATCTGATAGCATTTGTAAAGGTATTTTATTTTATGTGTATGAGTGCATTGCCTGCATGTATGTAAGTGCACCTGCGTCATGCAATGGCCACAGAGGTCAGAAGAGGGCATCAGATTCCCCTGGAACTGGAGTTACAGATGGTTGTTATCCACCATGTGGGTGCTGGGAATCAAATGTTGCTCCTTTGAAAGAGCAACCAATGCTCTTAATTGCTGAGCCATCTCTCTAGTTCCCCAGATCACATTTTTTGGTATTTTTGAGACAGGGTCCCCCTGTAGCCCCAGCTGGCCTGGAACTCGCTATGTAGACCAGGCTAGCCTCGAACCCACAGAGATCCTCCTGCCTCTGCCTCCTCAGTGCTGAGATTAAAGGTGTGTGCCATCACACCCAGCCTCAGATACCATCTTTTATCCTTAAAATAAAAACTTAGTTTTTAGAGATCAAGGTCACTAATACAGATTTATTCATGAATATAAGTTTCAAATATATTCTGCAATTGGTCCAGATTCCAGTAATATTTTGGATTTCCAAACCACATAACAGAGGACAAGGAGCAATTAGAATTCACATTTAAAAATTTATGAGACTCTAAACATTGTCAAAACCCATAGCTAAATATTTGCGTTGATATCCATAGATTTGTGCTGCTTCCAGCCTTGATCAGAGATGCTTTTTCTTGCAGTAGGCAGTGGCGAATGCACAGATGTTTGCTTACTGTTCAAAGTGCTGAAAGTAAGCAGCTGTGAGTGCTCAGATGGAACATCTGTATCACCCCCCCCACATCCAAGGCTCAGTGAACATCACTGAAGGGGGGGCAGAAAGAATGTAAGAGCAGGAGGATGGGGTGGAGTGGTGAGAGGCTATCCTTTGGACATGACATGGCTGCTGCACACATAAACTCATGGCAGCTGTGGTTACCTACACAAAATCTGCACAAGATTAAGCCAGTTAAAAATTTCAGAATGGAGGTGGGAGGGGCTCCCAAGATCTCAGCCTTAGCTGAGGAGATATTGGCAGTTGATCGCTGCTGAGGGAGGGAGAGCGTGCTGGATAGCTTTAGTTGTCAACTTGACACACCTGAATAAAGGGAGTCCCAACTGAGTTGTCTCCATTGGATTGGTCTGGATTCATGTCTATGAAGCATGTTCTTCTTTGTTGAGTGATTTAGGAGGGCTCAAGCCACTGGGCAAGTGATCTTGTGTTGCATAAGAAAGCAGGCTAAGCACAGGCCAGGGGAGCAAGCAAGTAATTAGCCATACCTCCATGGACTGTGCTTCAGCTCCTGCCTCCAGGTTCCTGCCCTAACTTCCCTCAGTGATGAACTGTGACTCAGGAGATGTAAGATAAAATAAACTTTTGCTCTCCAAGTTGGTTTTCGTCAGTGTTTTTCTCAGCAATAAGAAGGAACTAAAACAGAGAGTCACTTTTCTTTATGAGTGGGTGTGGCCACTGGTTGGTTTCCTGCGCCCCAGTGGATGACTCCATGCCCATGGGCATATGGGCAGCATTGATTGAACTCAGTAAGTTTAATAAGTAAATAAAAAAACAAATAATAGGGAGCGCATTAAGTTGGAAGGTAGATATAATAGGGATCTTGTGGGGAATTGCGGGGGGGGCAAGAGGGATGGATTCGATCAAGGTACATCGTATACATGCATGAAATTCAAAGAATAAATTTTTAATTAAAAATCTATAGTTGAGCTGGAGAAATAGCTCAGCAGTTAAGAGCACTGACTGTCCTTGCAGAAGCTCTGGGTTTGAATCCCAGCACCCACATGGCAGGTAACAACCATTCACTCCCATTCCAGGGGATCCGATGCTTTCTTCCGGCCTCCACAGGCACTGTAGGACACAGGTGCACTTATATGTAGGCACAATACTCATAAAATGAAGATCAATTTAAAAAAAAAACTATAGTTGAGGGACAGAAGAGAAGGTTCAGCAGTTAAAAGCACCTGCTTCTCTTGCAGAGGACCCAGGTTTGGTGCCAGCAACACCCATCTGTAACTCCAGTTCCAAGAGATCCAATGCTCTCTTCTGACCTCTGTGGGCATTGTACAACACTGGTGCACTTACATACATACAGGCAGTATACTCATCACATAATAAATAAAAAACTTTATAGTTGAAAGGCTAACAAAATAATGTAGACACAGTAAATATGAGATTAAATGAAAGTATATGTTTGGGGGAAAACTAATTTGAAGAAGCTAAAATAAAAACATTTTGAACATGAGGCGTGGTGGCATGCAGCTTTAATCCCAGCCCTCAAGGAGACAGAGGCAGGTGGATCTCTGTGAGCTGGAGGCCACCCTGGCTCACACTGTAACTTTCAGGCAGACTGTGACTAGGGAAACCCTGTCAGAAATCCAAAACAAAAAATTGAGACTAATGTGTTAGCTTCAGTTATCACCTGCTTAGAAATGTGGCTTTGTGGATATGTGTCTATAAATACTGGGCGCAGGTTAGTTCCTCATAGCTTATCTTAGTTGCTTTCTGAGCTTTGGTGGCAAAGCTAACCTGAATCTTCGAGGAAGGCCAGAGCACTATGGGGAAGATGGACTATTCCAGCATTTGAATGTCAGGCTCCCTTGGTAATTGACAAAGAGTAATCTCACTTCCCTTATTTATATCCCATGACATAGACAGCACGAATTTACTTTCCTAAGACTATTCCAAATGGGCCAAGGTGAAACATACATACAGTATCCAATCTTGTCCAATTACCACTACACTAACTGTCAACGGAATAAAAAAGGAAGCCCAACTCTCATAACCACTGCCCAAACGGGACGACACTTACTGGATTCACAAGGAGTGCAAATATGGTTCTTGCTACTTCAATATGCGGAAAGGTGTAACACCAATGTTGAGAGGCAGGGAACTGGAGATCCTGGGGGCTCACCATCTAGGCAGACAGCCTAGGAAAAATAGCAAGCTTCAGGTTCAGTCAGAGACCCTAGTTGGAAGTGGTAAAGAAGCTCCAACCGCACCAAAGAAAACTGTGGTGGCAACAGATGGCTGCTGGGAGGGGTAGAGACAGTCTCTTTCAAGCATGGAACACAGTAGGTTAACCAGGTTCCAGTGGATGGACCCACACTGAAGGACATTTGGGGGCACAAATCAGACTCTAAAGCCATATTGTATATATAATAGAGTACATTAAATTGCGTGGGGGCAGTAAGGGAAGGTGTGGCTAAGGGAGGGGATCTAAATACCATCAAATTATATTGTATGAAAATCACAAAAATTTAATTAAAATTTTAAAAAATTTAAAATATTGTATTATTTTTATTTTATGTATATGAGTATATTGCCTGCATGTATGTAAGTGTACCTGTGTCATGCAATGTCCATGAAGGTCAGAAGAAGGCATCAGATCCCTTGGAACTGGAGCTATGGATGATTGCCAGTCTCCGTGTGGGTACTGGGAACTGAACCTGGGTTCTCTACAAGAGCAGCCAGTGCTCTTAACTGCTGAGCCATCTCATATACAAAAACTAATTCTGGGTAGCTCAAAAACCTAGATTTAAGAAAAAATATAACTATTAGAAGACAAAGGGGTAAATCTTCATAACCTTGGATTTCATATTGAGTTCATAAATATGATACCAAGGGGTCATGGATTAAACAAAAGAGGAAGTGAAAGGAAGCCTATGAGCTCTCTCTCTCTCTCTCTCTCTCTCTCTCTCTCTCTCTCTCTCTGTCTTTCTCTTACCCCATCTTTTCCTAGCCACAACGGAGTGAGCAACTTTTTTGTTACACTTTCTGTTATATATTGCCTCATCAGATGTCCAGAAAAATGGAACCAGCCTACCTATCATGTATTGAATCCTCAGAAGCCATGAGTCAAGATAAATCCTTACTCTTTAAAGTGGTTTTCTTGGGTATTTTCTTCACAACAACGAAAAGTTAACTAATACAGACCACAAAAGACAGACATATAGTTACTCTTGCCATCCTGACAGAATCTAGAATCACCTGAGAGATGGCCTCTAAGCAAGACTGCAGGGAGTGTCTTCCTTGCATTCACTGAGGTGGGAAGACCCACTATGAGTGGCACTGTTCCTTAAGCAGAGGATTCTGGACTGTGCAAGAGTGGACAAAGTGCGATGAGCACTATCTTGCATGCATTCAACTGTTTCCTATTCCTGATTATGGATGTGATGTAACCAGCTAGCTCCTTCAAGTGCCTTCTGCCATGATTTATTTCCACGCTGTAATGAACTGTAACCTGAAACTGTGAGCCAAAAGAAAGCCTTTCTTCCTTAAGTTGTCTTTTTCAGGGTATTGTATTAGAGCAACAGGAAGAGAAACTGACAACAGAAATGTAAGAAATGTGGAATGTCTGACGAAAGAAAGAAAGGAATGAAGCAAGGAAGGAAGGGAGGGAGGGAGGGAAGGAGGAAGGAAGCAGGAAGGAAGGAAGGGAAGAAAGGCAGGAGGGGAGGGAAGGAAGGAAGGAAGGGAAGAAAGGCAGGAGGGGAGGGAAGGAAGGAAGGAAGGGAAGAAAGGCAGGAGGGGAGGGAAGGAAGGAAGGAAGGGAAGAAAGGCAGGAGGGGAGGGAAGGAAGGAAGGAAGGGAAGAAAGGCAGGAGGGGAGGGAAGGAAGGAAGGAAGGGAAGAAAGGCAGGAGGGGAGGGAAGGAAGGAAGGAAGGGAAGAAAGGCAGGAGGGGAGGGAAGGAAGGAAGGAAGGGAAGAAAGGCAGGAGGGGAGGGAAGGAAGGAAGGAAGGGAAGAAAGGCAGGAGGGGAGGGAAGGAAGGAAGGAAGGAAGGAAGGAAGGAAGGAAGGAAGGATGCAAAGTTAGTCCAAAGGAGAAATGATGTATGATGCAAGCAGTATAATCATAGGTTCACAGCTGCCCTGCCTCTTGGGAGTCCACATGCTACCACGGGATCCTCAAATCTGGATGTGAAACTTTAGGAATTAATGTTGGCCCTGCTGTGGTTTAGCTTTCCTTTTGTCCAATTCTTTTTGTTGTTTTAGTTCCCCTTTCACTGCTTTAAAATAATGATGTTTACTATATGCCATTGTATCTTGGAAGAGAGAGAGAGAGAGAGAGAGAGAGAGAGAGAGAGAGAGAGAATTCACAGAGGCACTATGAATTGAACATGAACTAAAGGGGAAAGATGGAATGTTATAGTTTGGATCTGGAATGTCCCCTAGAAGAGACCTACGTGTAAAAGACTTGGTCTTCAGCTTCGAATGATTGGAAGATGGTAGATAGTTTAAGATGGGGTTTAGTAGGTCTTAAGGCAATGGAGTACGCCCTCAAAATAGATTATGGGACCTTGATTTCCCCCACCTTCACTGTTCTCAATATCTTAAGCATGAGGTCAGTGGTTTCACTCCATTAAAAGTTTGAACTCTGACATGTCATTTGTTGTGGTCTCCCTTTTCACCATTAATTTTATTAACTTGGATCTTCTTTCACTTTCTTTCATTTAATTTTGCAAAAATTTTGTCAATCTTATTTATATTTTAAGCACAGGCCCTAGTAAATGGAACCAACAGCTAACAGATTTAAACTTTCAAAACTGTGAGTCAAAATAAATCTTTTCTATTTGTAAAGTGGTTTGTGTCAGGTACTTGTAATAATGATGGAAAGTTGAATAACACATGGCCTGTCCTGCTCCATGTGCACTTGAGGAGAAAGTGTATACACATTCACTGTTGTGTGGAGGATTCTATAGATATCTATCAGTACTTGTTGGCTACTGCTAATCAATACTTCTGTTTCCTGGAAAAGTTAATACATAGAAAAGCAGAAAACAGCCAAGTGATGAGACAGCCTGTAAAATGGGAGAAAAAAATGTTTAATTATATATTTGGCATTGTATTAATGTCTAGATTCAATAAAGAACACAAACATCAAAACCACAAACCATTTAATCAATAAATTGACAAATGAGTTCATCAGTTTCCAAAAGAAAATATAGTCAATAAATATTGAAAAAATACTTTCTATTCTTAGCTATCACTGAAGTGAAAGTCAAACTGCACTGATGTAGCTCTATACCTATAGATAAACTTACTCTGTAAACTTCCTCTTAAAACTGCCTTCATTGTGTCCCTTATATTTTGGTATGTTGTGTTTTCATTTTTATATAATTCTAAGAATTTTTAAATTTCCTTCTTGATATCTCCCTTGACCCAACTGTCAATAACTCCAATTCAACTTGATCCAACGTTCTCTTCTGGCTTCCATAGAACAGGCATTGCACAGACATGGTGAACTTACACACATTCCAGTAAAACACTCATACACATAAAATTAAAATAAATAAAAAATTTTAATCTCCCAAGTGCAAAGAGTTCAGGACAAGATGGATTCATCATAGAATTCAACCAGACTTTCAAGGAAGAATTAATACCAATACTCAAAATAATCCATAAAATTAAAACAGAAGGAACACTTCCAAATTTTTTAATGGAACCAGTGTTACTCTGAGAATCAACCCAGACAAAGCTCCCACCCTCAATTTATTAAAATTATAGGTCAGTTTTTCTGATTACACTTATCTACATTTGATTTACCCAATCTCAATAAATTACTCACAAACCAAATGCAAGAACATGTCCAAAAGATTATTCATCATGATCAAGTTCGATTCATCCCAAATGCAAAGCTGGTTCAACATACTTAAATCAATGAACGTAATCCACCACCTAAACATATTCAAGGACAGACACCACATGGTAATCTTATTAGATACAGAAAAAGTCTTTCACAAAATCCAGCATCCATTAATAATAAAAATCATGAAGAATCTAGGGATACATGGGTCATATTTCAACATAATAAAGGCAGTATACAAGAAGTTATAACAACGTCATGCTAAATGGAGAAAAACTTAAAGCATTCCTGCTAAAATCCAGGGCAACACAAGAAAGTATAGAGTTCCAGTACCTGTTCAATATAGTGCTTAAAGTTTTAGCTAGAGCAATAAGAAGAGTGAAGGAGATAAACAGGATATAAATTGGAAAGAAGGCAAAGTATTCTTATTTGTATATGATATGATTCTATACATAAGAGACCCTAAAGAATCCACCAGAAAACCCCTAGAGCTGATAAACACATTCAGCATAATAGTAAAATGCAAAATTATCAAAACAGATATATCACTATATATATATACATATAAACCAGCAAACATGCTGAGAGAGAAATAATTACATTTGTAAAAACCTCAAAAAACAGAAAATGCCTTCAAATAAATCTAACCAAGGGAGTGAAAGACTGGTATAATAAAATCTTAAAGGTATTGAAGAAATAAATTGCAGAATATTCCAGAAGATGGGAAGTCCTCCCATGCTCATGGATCAGTAGAAATAATATTGTGAGAATTGCCATATTACTAAAGCAGTTTACAAATTTAACATAATCCTACTAAAATTTCAACACAATTCTTCACACAAATTGAACTAATTTCAAATTTCATATGGGAACACAAAACACCTAGGATAACCAAAACAGCTGAAGAACTTGAGGCATCACCACCCCTGATTTCAAATTATACTACAAAGCCATAAGATAAAAACAGCATAGTATTGGCATAAAAACAAACACATTGATCAAATGGAATAGAATAGAGGATTGAAAATTAGGTCCATGGACTTATAGACATCTGTTTTTTTTTACAAAAGGGTCAATAATAGACATTGGAGAAAAGACAACATGTTTAAAAATGGTGCTGACCAAACTGGATAACTACATGTGGAAGAATAAAACTAGATCTGTCTCTCTCACCCTACACAAAACTCAACTCTAAATGGATCAAGGACCTCAACCTAAGACCTGATAGCCTAAATCTGATAGAGGGGAAAGTGGAGATTACACTGGAATTTATTTACAGGCACAGGAAAGGATTTTCTGAACAGGACCCTGATAGCGAAGGCATTAACACTGACAACTCGCAAATGGGACGTCATAAAACTAAAAGGCATCTGTTACAGAAAAGAATACCATCATTCAAGTGAAGAGGCATAATGGGAAAAAATCTTTACCAGCTGTACATCTGACAAAGGGTTAGTATCTAAAAGATACAAAGATCCCAAAAATAAAACTAAACATAAAAATCTAAACAACTCCTGCCTGTTCCGGCCTCCATCTGGCATAGGGGCTGAGAACTTAGGGGACCCCCCCTTGAGAGTGCCTGGATCCTGCCCCTGCTGGTGATAAGAGTTATGCAATTTGAAAGTCTTAGACCCACTGAAAGTGTTCTTGAATTGCCTCACCCTGCGTCCCTGTTCAGCATAAAAGAAGCCAGGGAGGTCTGCCTTCCAATTCCCTATTGATAATTTGGGTAACCTCTTGAGATGACGGTGTATTAAGAATAGGAGGTAGGAATTGGCCAGGCAATTAGGATAAAAAGACTCCAAAGAAAAGTAGCCAGTTTCTTGGCTAAAAGTCAAAATGTCCTTGAGCCTCTTAGCAACATACTCTGTTTCAAAAGCCAAAAATGTCTAAAGTATTTGGGAGCTCTTATCTAATCTATAAAAGATTTTAGGGTTACTTCTTCAGAGGGAGGAATGTTGAAGTAGCAAAAAGCCCCATTGAGAGAGAGAGAGAGAGAGAGAGAGAGAGAGAGAGAAGAAAGAAAGGAGGGAGGAAGGAAAGAAAAGAAAGAAAGAAAGAAAGAAAGAAAGGAAGGAAGGAAGGAAGGAAGGAAGGAAAGAAGGAAGGGAAAGATGGTCAGAAAAAAGTGATGGGGTTATATGGGAGGTGTTGGAGGGGAGGCAGTGGGCATGGGTTTGATGAAAACACCTTATATGCATGCATGAAATTCTCAATAAAGTTTAAAAAAAATCTAAACAACTCAGTATGTCTACCATCAAGAAAACAAATTACAACAAAATATAGTGAGAATATGGGGAAAGGAAACCTTGTAACAGCTGCAGGGATTTTAAACTGGTTCACCTATTATGGAAATAAGTATAGAGTTTCCTCAAAAGACTAAAAATAGAATAATATGTCTTATTATAGATAAGATGCTGGACTAGAGGCTGCCTCTGAGAGAGCTGGATTAGGATAAACAGATTAAGAAAACAAATTGCTTTACCAGAAAGGGAAGGAAGGAAGGAAGGAAGGAAGGAAGGAAGGAAGGAAG
>NW_008353126.1:842214-909272 GCF_000622305.1 Nannospalax galili
GAAAGAGAGAGAGAAATTTGGAAATTCTATAAAAAGTGTAAGAATACCATAAAAAAGCAAAAACTAGGACAAGTGATACATAGAAGCAAGCTGAACACAGTCTTAACTGTATGAGTCCTTTGTGAGAAGAATAAAGTCAGAAGCCACTTCCAAAAGGTAGGTCTGATGAAAGCCAAGCATCCCTAGCCTCAGAACAAGTCCACAGCCCTTATCTCAATTGATTGTAGGGTTTTGGCAAGACAGTGATTCCTCCGGATGGCTCAGTGACAAAGAAATCCCATTTTGTTATGTTTTATAACTGAAAGGACAACAGCTGGCATTATCTTGGGAGGAAATATCTGTTGTTAAAAACTTAGGACTCAGGGCTGATGAGACAGCTAAACAGTTAAGAGCACTGACTGTTCTTGCAGAAGACCAGGGTTCAAATCCCAGCACCCACAAGGCAGTTAACAACTGTTCATAATTCCAGTTCCAGGGGATCTGACGGCCTCTTCTGTCCTCTGCAGGCATCGCATGATAGGGGTGCACTTGCATACATGCACACAATACATGCACAGACATAAAATTTTAAAAAATAGAGCGAAACAAAAACTTGAGACTTTTAATATAATTTTATTTTTTGAGAATTTCCCACATACGTATTTTTGAAGTTTCTCCTAAATATTTGTATTTCTTCATTTGAGAACTCTATTTAGTACTATAGCCCATTTTTTAAATTGGTTATTTGTTTTCTTTGTGTTTTTTGGTTCTTTAAGTATTCTAGATGCAAATTCCTCTGTCAGATGAGGGCTGCCACTTTACTCGATTCACACCTTCCTTTGTTATAGAGAAACTTTTTAGTTTCATGAGATCCCGTTTGTTTGTTTGTTTGTTTGTTTGTTTTGAGACAGGGTCTCCCTGTAGCCCCAGGTGGCCTGGATCTCATTATGTAAAGCAGGCTGGCCTCAATCTCACAGAAATCCATCTGCCTCTGCCTCCTGAGTATCAAAATTAAAGGCAAGAGCCACAACACCCAGCTAGTGAGATTCCATTTGTCAACTGTTGATCTTACTCATTGCACTACCAGAATCCTAGTCAGAAAATCCCTATCTGTACCTTTAAGTTGAAACATGCTCTATTTTATGTTTTTCCTCTAATAGTTTCAGGATGTCAGGTCTTATGTTGAAATTCTTGATCAATTTGGGTTTGCATTTTGTGCAAGGTGAGGGATAAGCATCTAGTTTCATTCTTCTACATGTCAATATCCAGGTCATCCAGCACCATTTGTTGAAGATGCTATCTTTTTTCTAGTGTATATTTTTGGAATCTTTGTCAAAAATCAGACAGCTACAGTTGCACAGACTTATATCTGGGTGCTGTATTCTGTTCCGTTGATTTACATATCTGTTTCGTGCCAACGACGTGTTATTTTCATTACTATGCCTCTGTAGTGTAATTTGAAATAGGTGTGGTATTTCTTTCAGTACTCTTTTTGTTAAGGATTGCTTTGGCTATCTTTGATCTTTTGGGATTCCTTATAAACTTTAAGATTTTTTTTCACTATTTGTGAAAAATGTCCCTGGAGATTTTATTGCTATTACATTGAATCTGTATATTGATTTTCATAGGAAGGCCATTCTTACAACATTACTTCATCCAATCCATGAGCATAGGAGGTCTTTTCATTCTCTTATGACTTCTTCAATTTCTTTCTTCAGTGTCTCAAGGTTTTCATTGTAAAGGTTTTTCATTTCCTTGGTTAGGTTTATTCCAAAGTATTTTATTTTTTGTAGCTGTTGTGAATAAGATTGATTCACTGATTTTATTTTATGTGTATGTGTGCTGTGCCTGCATGTGTATAAGTGTGTTTGTGTCATTCAGTGTCCGTGGAGGACAGAAGAGGGTGTCAGGTCCCCTGAAACTGGAGTCAGGATAGTTGTTAGCTGCCACGTGGATGCTGGGATTTGAAGCCAGTGCTCCTAATTGCTGAGCCATCTCTCCAGTCCTGCATTTCTTTTTTTCTTACTATGTCTTCCATTATATGTAGAAAGGACACTGATTTTTGTCTGCTAATTTTATACCCTGCAACATTTCTTAAAGTGTTTTTCAGCTCTAGGAGGTTTTGATGGAGGCTTTGGTGTCTCATGTGTAGAATCATATCATCTGCATATATGGATGCTTTGACTTCCTTTCCTGTTTGTATCCCTTTTATTTCCTTCTCTTGTTTTCTGCTCTAGCTAAAGCTTCAAGGAGTGTACTGAATAGGAGTGGAGCGAGTGGACACACTTGTCTTGTTCCTGATCTTAGTAGAAATGTTTGAGATTTTCCCCATTCAGCATGATGTTGACTACAGTTTTGCCTTTATTAAGTTGAAGTATGCTCCCTCCATGCCTAACCTCTCCATGACTTTTATCAAAAAGGGATACCGGATTTTGTCAAAGACTTTTTCTGCATGTATTGAGATGATCATTTGATGTCTATCTTTGAATCTCTTTATGTGCTTAATTGCATTGACTGATTAGCCTATGTTGACTCATCCCTGCATTTCTGGAATGAAGTCAGTTTGATGAGGAAGAATAATCTTGATGTGATCCTGAATTCTATTTTCTAATATTTCATTGATAATAATGTTCATCAGGGAGATTTCTTTTTCTCTTTTTTTGGTAAGTTTTTTCCTCATATGATTTTTAAAGATTTTTATTGAGCTTTTGTACATTTCATACAATATTTCTTAATCAAATTCAGACCCCCCCTACCCCATCCATGCCCCCAACCACCCCCACTGGACCTCATATATTCTGCCATACATGTTATCTTACCCAGTCAAACATTAGTACCCAGATGTACTTTGTTGCAAATTCATCCACTGTCATCTAGTCAGCCTATCTAGAGATCATTGGTAAGGGCTACTCTGTCTCACCCAGTAGTCATCAGTCTCCAATAGTTTCCAAATTAGAGCAGACCCACCACCCATATCCCTTGCTCCACTCTGGGCCCTTGTCTAATTGAGTTGGCATAAGTCCGGTACTTGATGTCACCATTGCCACAAGTTCATATGTGCAAGCTTCCAGTGGCCTGAAAGCCTCTGCTTCCTTGTGTTCATGAACCAGCCCTGGCTCTTACAATCTTTATGACCCCTCTTCCACAATGGTCCCTGAGTCATGGGTAAGAGATGTTTTATAAAGAAGTCCTATCCAGGACACACCCTGCAGTCTCTTATTCATTGAAAGTTGCTCAGAGAGGGTGGGTTCCCACCTCCATCAGTGTAGCAGCTCTGATCTCAGCAGACCACCAGAGATTGCTGAGTTCTGGCCTCCCTTTGGCCTCCGACAGAGGAGCTGAGAACCGAGGGGACTTCCTGAGAGCCCCTGATCCTATCTGCACATGATGGTGAGGTTCCCCTAATTGTGCCATACCCATCCCCCTACCTGGGATTTCCTGAGGCCCCTCCCAAGGCCCCAGGGCATATCTGGCTTGGCAGGCTAAGGCTGAGATCCTAGCAGACAACTTGAGAGAGTTGACTGCCTGAGAGAGCCCAGATCCTACCTCCAGATGGTGAAGGAAGCCTGAGTGGACATGACCAGAACCTGAATTGGGCTTCTGTGGGTACTCCTGAATAGATGATCTGAAGCCACCAGTTCCCTCCAAATTAAACCTGATAGAACCTGAACCCTGTTCCAACTAGCTTTATATAACCAATAAAGAAAGGATCTAGGCACCCGGAAAATACAAACAGAAGCATACTTCAACTTACTTCTCATATCAGAATCATAAACAACAAAAGAAATTCATATGCCAAAACAATGAAAGAATAATAAGCCAAAACACTATATCCCCACCAAACTCCACCAATCCTGTAGAAGAGTTCTACAAGGAGAACCCCCTAGAGATAACCCAGGACTGATTTTAAGAGAACAATCATAGACATGATCAAGGAATTCAACGAATTTAAAGAACACACAAACAAACAAATCAAAGAGCTAAAAGAAGATAGCGATAAACTTCTGAATGAATTCACAAAAGAGATTAAAACATTGAAGAAAACTCAGGCAGAAATGAAGAAAGAAGTGCAAAACTCAATAAGCCAACTTTAAACAACAGGGGAAAGCCTCACAATTATTTGTAACACAAATGCCTTACTATTTTAAACACCCTGCCTACTCCTCATCACCACCTCTAGTCTCCCTTACATCCTTGGGTTCCATGGGTCCTCCTTTTATGCTCCAGCCAGGCCCTTTATAGACTTCAATTCTGCCTCCACCGAACCTCCCCTTTTCTGTTTCCATCACACTACACTATCAGAATCCATCTGTCCGTGTATTTGCAAGTGCATACACTCATACATTCTGTATCTGTGAGTTGTATGCAATTCTTTTATATAGAAGCACATTGCCAGAATGTTTCTCAAGAGTATTAGCAGCAGTTAGCTAGAACACCAAATAGAATCAGAAAAGAAACTCCCCACAACATACCATAATAAAAACACTAAATGTACAGAACAAAGACAGAATACTGAAAACAGCAAAAGAAAAACCAAGTCACATACAAAGGAAAGCCCATTGGCTTATCAATGCAAACTATGAAAGTCAGAAGAGCCTGGATCAAGGTATTTACAGTTCTATATGACAATAGATGCCAGCCCAGAATACTTTACCCTGCAAAAACTGTCTACTATGGTTGAGGGGGAAAGAAAATTCTTCCATGACATGAAAAGTCTGAAAGAATACATATCTTTGAAGAAAACCAGCCCTTTGAAGTATACTTGAAGCAATACAGAAAGCATAGAGAGAAACAACTATACCCCAGGGGCAATGAAAGAAAATAAAGATATAATTAAGGAAACACAAAATTAGACAGAGAACACAAACAGCAATCAAAATGATAGCAATCAATACACATCGTCCAATAATAACCTTAAATATCAATGGACTGAACTCACCAGTCAAAAGACATGAGTGTATATTCAAAGAAAATGAATCCCTGCTTCATAAAGATTAAACTCCCAACAACAACAAAAAAAAAAGACACAGGCTAAGTGAATGGATTAAGAAACAAAATCCATCTCTTTGCTCTCAAAGAATATCACTAAAATTAATGCTATTCCTGCCAACTGAGACTCTGGTGGCCCTCCACACCACCATTTTCCCTGGCTCCAGATCAGCTAGACAGACCTGCCCACTCAGGACTTTGGTAAGTCAGATCCTTCCTGCCCACTGCATCTCTATTCCATTCCTCTTGCCCACCCCCATCTTGTCCTCTTCCAGCCTTGGACCTAGGCGTGTTCCAATTCCTCTGCCTCAGATTTCTGGACTAGCTTCCTAAACCAGACTACATAAACTCCCCAGCACAGAATCCACAGGCTCCTGATGTGACACATACCAGCTCTCCTACTAACCTAACCAGCCGACCTACTATCCTGTCCCACCATCTTCCCAGACCAGTCTACTACCCAGAAGAAGTCATAAAAATGACAAGAACGCATGGAGATTAAACTACACACTTCTGAATGATGAGTGAGTCAAAGGAGAAGTTAAGAAAGAAATAAAATTATTCCTGGAATTAAATGAAAAGGGCATAATACAGCACAACAAAACCTCTGGGACACTTTAAAAGTAGTCCTAAGAGGGAAGTTTATAGTTCTAAGTGCCTACATTAAAAAATCAGAAAGAGCAAAAATAAATGACAACATTGCAATTCAAGATTCTAGAAAGGCAAGATCAAATGAAACATAAGAGAAGAAATACCAAAAATCAGAACAGAAATTAGTGAAATAGAAACAAAGGAAACAATACAAAGAATCAATGAATCTAAGAGCTGGTTCTTTGAAAAGCTAAACAAGATAAACAGACCCTTAGCTCAGTTTACCAAAAGAAAGAAAGAGCAAATCCAAATCACCATAATTAGAAATGAAAGGGGAACCATCACAACAGACTATCAAAAGTTTCAGAACATAAGTGAATACTTTTAAAACCTATAATATATTAAATTTGAAAAACTAAAACATGTGGATGAATATCTAAAATCATGGGACCCACCAATGTTAAACCAAGAAAAGATAAAAAATTTAAACAGACCCATAACATATACGGAAATTGAAACATTAATACAAATACTCCCGACTAAAACATGCCCAGGACTAGATGGATTTACAGAAGAATTCTACAACACATTCAAAGAAGACCTCCAACCAATACTACTTAAATTATTCAAAATGATAGAAACAGAGGGAGAACTCCCAAATTCCTTCTATGAAGACAGCATCACTCTAATACCCAAAGTGGGTAAAGACACAACCAAAAAAGAAAACTATAGACCCATATCCTTAATGAGCATAGACGCAAAAATTCTCAACAAAATACTTGCAAACTGCATACAGACACACATCAAACAGATCATTCACCAAGATCAAGTAGGCTTTTTCCCAGAAGTGCAGGAGTGGTTAAATATACACAAGTCAATAAACGTCATTAATCATATAAATGGACTCAAAGACAAAAACCACATTGTCATCTCAATAGATGCAGAAAGGCTTTTGACAAAATTCAACATGCATTTATGGTCAAAGTCCTAGAGGGGATTGGACTGAAGGGAACATACCTCATAATTAAAGATATGTACAACAAACCCACAGCCAATATCATTCTAAATGGAGAGAAACTGGAAGCATTCCCATTAAAATCAGGAACCAGACAAGGATGTCCATTATCTCCACTCCTTTTCAACATAGTGCTTGAAACTCTTGCTAGAGCAATAAGACAGGAGAAGGAAATTAAAGCAGTACTAATTGGAAAAGAAGAGGTCAAACTATCACTTTTTGATGATATGATACTATTCCTAAGAGATCCCAAAAGTTCCACCAGAAAACCTTTAGAACTGTTCAACACTTTCAGTATAGTGGCAGGTTATAAAATCAATCTACAAAAATCAGGAGCCTTTCTATATACCAATAATAAGCAATTGGAGAGAGAATACAGGGAAATGCTCCCATTCAAAATTGCTACCAAAAATTAAAATATCTTGGAATAAATCTGATGAAAGACACCAAAGATCTCTACAACAAAGTTTTTTAAATTGTTAAAGAAAGAGATTGAGGAAGACACCAGGAGATGGAAAGACCTCCCATGTTCATGGATTGGAAGAATTAATATTGTTAAAGTGACCATCTTACTAAAATCAATATATAAATTCAATGCAATCCAATAAAAATCCCCATGACATACTTCACAGAATTGGAAAAAAATCCTTAAATTCATATGGAAGCACAAAAGATCCCAGATAGCCAAAGCAACTCTGAACACAAAGAGCAACACTGGGGGATTTACTATACCAGATCTCAAAGTACACTACAGAGCTACAGCCATAAAAACAGCATGGTACTGGTACAAAAATAGACACATAGATCAATGGAACATCATTGAAGACCCAAACCTTAGTACATGCAATTTCAGCCACCTGATGTTTGACAAAGGTGTCAGGAAGACACAATGAAGGTAAGACATCATCTTCAACAAATGGTGCTGGAAAAATTGAATCTCCATGTGTAGAAGAATGAAACTAGATCCTCATCTTTCACCTTGAACAAAGTCAACTCTAAATGGACCAAAGACCTCAATGTGAAACTGGAAACTTGGAAATTATTAGAAAATATTGGCAGTAACCTTCAAGTTATACGTGTAGGAAAGGACTTTCTAAATTGGACACCAGTTGCTCAGGAATTAAGGTCAACAATCAGCAAGTGTGACCTCATTAAACTTAAAAGCTTCTGTACAGCAAAGGAAACAACCAAGAAAGTGAAGAGAAAACCCACGGAGTAGGAAAATGTCTTCACCAGTGACACATCTGACAGAGGCTTAACATCCAGAATATATAAAGAATTCAAAAAAAAAAGAATCAAGAAAAAAATGACCCAATTTAAAGATGAACTAAAGATCTAAACAGAAAGTTCTCAAAGGAAGAAATAAAGATGATTAAGAAACATCTTAAAAAGTGTTCAACCTCCTTAGTAATTAGGGAAATACAATTGAAACCGCCCTACGATTTCACCTTACTCCAGTCAGACTAAGTTCAAAAGAACAAATGCTACCAAATGAGGAAAGGATGTGAAGGGAACACTCATTTGCTGTTGGTGGGATTGCAAACCCGTGCAACCCTTATGCAAAGCAGTGTGGAGAACTCTTTAAAAAAACAAAAATGAACCTACCATATGACCTGGTTGTACAACTACTTGGCATGTACCCAAAAGACTCATCCTATTTCTGAAATATTTGTACAACCATTTTTGTTGCTGCTCTTTTCACAATAGCTAAGAGGAAGCAGCATAAGTGACCCTCAACTGAAGAGTGGTCAATGAAAATGTGGTACATTTACACAATGGTGTTCTACTCATCAGTAAAGAATGATGAAATAATGAAATTTGCAGGTAAATGGATGGATTTACAAACTATTATCCTAGGTGAAATAACACAGACTCAGAAAAACAAATGATGTATGTTCTCCCTCATTTGTGGATCCTAGCATCAAATCCTTCTAAGTGAGTTCATATACTGATATAACTACAGGGACCAGGAAAATGGAAGGAAACCAGGGAGGTAAAGCGCAAGAAGGGGCCCAAGAGAGAAGAATGTAGGAGACAGGCATTACTAAGGGATAAATGTGGAGAAAGGGGGTAGTCAGAGGGAGGGGGTGAAGGAGGGCTATTCAAAGAACAATGGGAGTAAAGAAGGAGCTCAAAAGAGGAGGGACCATAGTATACAAAAATTATCAAGGGAGAAATGGGGAAAATTGGGACCCTTGAAATGGGAAGGGCAGGGAGGATAAGACAGGGAGAGAAATAGGAGACATAAATAGTGCCTAGCCAGTATAAAAAGCCAGATGGATTTGTATTAATCCAAAAACCCACTTTAAAATTACACATAAAATATCCCTACATGAGTCCTTGTGTATAGCTGAAGACTATATAACAAGAAACAGTGCCAGACAGAAGAAACTTCCCTTTGAGTTGTTGGCTATGGTAGTCCAAGAGACTCAAAAATTACACAGGCTATTGCCACAGTTCTTGATTGCCTCCCAGAAATTAATGGTAAGACCCTATTGCTGAAAACAAGACATATTTTGGACTCAGGATTTGAAGCAATGGAGCTGGAACTCACCTGGAAGCCACCTCCCCTGAAGGCTAGCTCTCATTGCTTTGGAGAGCACTATGCAATCTGGTAAGGGAGAACATCAGTTGATCATCCAACCGTAGCTTCAAGGCCAAAAAAAAAACCACAGCAATGACAGCACAGCAAATGATATTGGTGCAGTAGTGGCACTTTTATCTTGGAGGTAATCAATAGCATCCTAATTGGACTTGAAACCCACTCAATGGGAGGAAACTCATGTCTGGTACTATGAACCTAGCCAAACATACATGGCTAGAGAGATCGTAGATCTTAGAGAAAACCCTAAGGCTTTCATATCCCTAGACTAATGTAATTTCTTACTATGTACAAAATATGAATCCTTAAATTTACAGACAAGTATTCCAGTCACCACCCCTCAAAGTAGCTTCTTTTTCAACAGATGGAGATTATTACAGAGCTACACCACTAGTCACACACAGAGATTCTCTGTGAATTGCCCAAGCCTAAGTGGCACCTCTAGAATGCAACCTCTACACCTAAGACTCACAAAACATAGAACAAAGGAGGAAGAGAACACTAATGCATCTTTCAATTCTCATCAACGAAGCTCCCTCAGGCAACAGAGGGCCAGGAACACAAAAGGCCACAAATGGCCAAAATGCAGAGTAAGAGTAGGCAGAGTGTGGGTCCTTGGACAGGGGTCCTATATTGTGGTCCACCCACCTGAGACCAGGGACCATTGTGGAAGAGGAGGGTGTAAATATTGTTAGAGCCAGGGAGGAGATGCTTGACCATATGGAAATAGTACTACAAAGTCCTGGGACCCTTCTTATACAAACCTACAGCAATGATGTCAGCATGCACAAGACCCATGCAAACTTAGGCAGACAAAACCCCAGCACAGAGCTATAGAAATGAAGAACAAACTCCAATCTTAGTCAAAGAATTATCTGCAGCTGATTACTGCTGGGAGAGGAAAAGCTGATCTTCTTGAAAGGAAAGACTCTAGATAGGCTGACTAAACCCGGTGGATGAACTTGCACTGAGGTACATCTCAGGACACTAATTTCACATAATAGGCTTTAATACAAATGATAGAATGTATGAACTCTATTCAGGGGAGGGGGACCTATGGGAGGGTACAAAGAAGAAGGGGGAAGGGGGTATAAAGATGATTTTATGTGTGAAATTCACAAAAATTCAATAAAAATTAAAATAAAATAACATTCAGCAGAAACTTGTCTCACCTTCAAGGATAGACACTCCCTTAATGTGAAAGGATGGAAAAAAATTCCAATCAAATGGCTCTAAGGAGCAAGCAGGTGTTGCAATTCTAACAACTGAAAATAGACTTCAAATTAAAACTAATTAGAAGAGATAAAGAGGGTTACTTCAATCTAGTCAAAGAAACAATTAACCAAGAAGAAATTACAATAATGAACATATATGCACCAAACTCCAAAGCACCCAGAGTTTCATAAAAACAGTACTCCAGGACTATAAAACAGGGATTAACCCCAACTCAGTAATAGAAGGTGACTTTAATACCCCACTGTCTTTAATAGACAGGTTAACTGGATAAATAATAAACAGAGAGATATATGAATTACATGACATCTTACATGAAATGGACCTAACAGACATTTACAGGATATTCCACCCAAGCACCAAAGAATACACTTTCTGCTCAGCAGCCCATGCAAGTTTTTCTAAAATGGACCACATACTGGAACACAAAACAAATCTCAACAAATGTAAAATAATTGTACTAATTCCATGTATTCTATCAGACCAAAGTGCAATAAAGCTTATAATCAACAGCCAAAGAAACTCTAGTAACTACATGAATTCATGTAGAGTAAACAACATACTCCTGAATGATGAACAGGTAAAAGAAAAAATTAAGAAAAGCATTAAAATATTCCAAGAATTAAATGAAAATAAGAATGCAACACAACAAAACCTCTGGGACTCCTTAAAAGCAGTCTTAAGAGGGAATTTTATAGCTCTTAGTACCTACATTAAAAAAATCAATGGGGCTGGAGAGATGGCTCAGTGGTTAAGAATACTCGTTGTTCTTGCAGAAGATCCAGGTTTGAATCCCAGCACCCACATGGCAGCTAACAACTGTCCATAACTCCAGTTCCAGGGGATCCGACAGCCCCTCTGTCCTCTGCAGGCATTGCATGACATGGGTGCACTTACATACATGCAGGCAATGCATGCATACACAAAACAAAAATAATAAAATATTAAAAAATTAAAATAAATAAAAAATCAGAAATAGAACATATAAATGACTTAACAGTACAAGTCAAAACTCTGGAAATTCGAGAACAATCAACCCCAAACCTATTAGACAAGAAGAAATAACAAAAATCAGAGCAAAAATTAATGAAATGGAAACAAAGAAAACAATTCAAAAGATCAATGAATCTAAGAACTGGTTCTTTGAAAGGTTAAACGAGCTGGACAGACCCTTGGCCCAGTTAACCAAAAGAAAAAAAGAACAATTCCAAATCAACAAAATCAGAGGTGAAAGGAGAAACAACAGACACAAAAAATCCAGAACACTGTAAGTGAATGCTTTAGAAACTTATACTCCAATAAATTAAAAAACCTAAAAGAAATGGATAAATTTCTAAAATCATGGACACCATAAAAGTTAAACCAAGAAGAGATCAACAGCTTAAACAGACCCATACAAATAAGGAAACTGAAACAGTAATACAAAACCTCCCAACTAAAAAAACCCCAGGACCAGATGGATTCACAGCAGAATTCTACCAGAAATTAAAAGAAGACCTCCAACCAACACTACTTAAATTATTCAAAAGGATATAAACAGAGGGAGGACTCCCCAAATCCTTCTATGAAGCCAGTATCACTCTAATACCAAAACCAGGTAAAGACACAACAAAAAAGAAAACTATAGATCCATATTCTTAAGGAATATAGATGTAAAGATACTCAACAAAATACTTGCAAACCACATACAGGCACACATCAAAAAGATCATCCACCATGATCAAGTTGGCTTTATTCCAGAGATGCAGGGATGGTTCAATACACATAAGTCAATAAATGCAATAAAATATATAAATGGATTTAAGACAAAAACCACATTGTCATCTAAATAGATGCAGAAAGGGCCTTTGACAAAATCCAACATGCATTCATATTAAAATCCTTAAACCAATTGGTCTTGAAGGAACATACCTCAACATAATTAAAGTTATATACAACAAACTCATATCTAACATCATTCCAAATGGAGGAAAACTGGAAGCACCCCCACTAAAATCAGGAACCAGACAGGGATATCCACTATCTCCACTCCTTTTCAACATAGTGCTTGAAACTCTTGCAAGAGCAATAAGACAAAAGAAGGAAATTAAAGAACTATTAATTGGAAAAGAAGAGGTCAAATTATCTCTATTTACAGACAATATGCTATATATAAGAGACCCCAAAATTCCACTAGAAAACTATTAGAAATAATTAATACTTTCAGTAAAGGGGCAGGTTATAAAATCAATTTACAAAAATCAGTAGCCATTCTACATACCAATAACAATCAGAAAATCATTCAAAGAAAGCCTCCCATTCACAATAATCTCAAAAAATAAAATAAAATATTTAGTAATAAACATAACCAAAGGCATTAAAGATCCCCACAATGAAAATTTCAAATCTCTAAAGTAAGAGAGGAAAACGCTAGGAGATAGAAAGACCTACCATGCTCATGGATTGGTAAGACTCAATATTGAGAAAATGATCATCTTACCTAAATCAATCTATAGACTCAATGCAATGCCAGTCGAAATAGCCACAATATTCTCACAGAAAAAAAAAACAGAAACAATCATCCTAAAATTCATATGGAATCACAAAAGCCCCTGGATAGCCAAAACAATTTTGGCAAAAAAAAACTCTGTTGAATCACCATACCAGATCTCAGATTATAGTACACAGCTATAGTCATAAAAACAGTATAGTACTGACACAAATAGACATGTAGATCAATGGAACACAATAGAAGACCCAAACCTGAGTACATGCAATTTCAGCCACCTCATATTGGACAAAGGTGCCAAGAATGCACAATGGAGGAAAGGCAGCATCTTCAACAAAAGGTGCTGGCAAAACTGGATTTACACCTGCAGAAGAATGAAATTGGGCCCTTATCATTCACCGTGCAAAAAGTCAACTCCAAATGAATCAAAAACCTGAAACTTGGAAACTGTTTGGAGAAAACACAGGCTGGACCCTCCAAGACATAGGCATAGGAAAGGACTTTCTAAATCAGACATCAGCTGCTCAGTCGTTAAGGTCAACAATGAATATGTGGGACCTCATTAAACTACAAAGTTTCTGTACAGCAACTTTGGAAAAGAAACAACCAAGGACAGGAAGAGGAAACCCAATGAGTGGGATAAAATCTTTATCAGCTACACATCTGATAGAGGATTAATATCCAGACTATACAAAGAACTCAAAAAACAAAGAAACAAGAAAGTAAATGACCCAATTAAAAAATGGGCTATAGACCTGAACAGAGACTTCTCGAATGAAGAAATAAAAATGGCAAAGAAGCACCTTAAAAAATGCTCAACATCCTTAGTAATTAGAGAACTACAAATGAAAACCACTTTAAGGTTCAATTTACCCCAGCCAGACTGGCTAAGATCAAGAGAAAGAAAGACATCATATGCTGGAGAGGGTGTGGAGAAAGGGAAAGCTCATTCACTGCTGGTGGGAATGCAAACTCATGCAACCACTATGGAAATCAGTGTGGAGAACTCTCAGAAAACTAATAATCCTGCCATATGATTCAGTTATACCACCCTTGGCATATACATAAAGGACTCATCATACTGTATAGATACCTGTACATCCATGTTTGTTGCTGCTTTCTTCACAATAGCTAAGAAATGCAAACAACCTAAATGTCCCTCAACTGACAAATGGTTAACGAAAATACGGTGCATCGACTCAATGCAGTTCTACTCAGTAGTAAGAAAAGATGAAATTATGAAATTTTCAGGTAAATGGATGTTTTAGTTATGTCCATTTACTAGAGACTGTTATACTAAATGAGTAACACAAACACATGAAAACAAGCAACATATGTTCTCCCTTATTTGTGGATTGTAGTGCCTTATATGTAATCCCTTATATGTGAATATATATATGGGAGAAGTGGGGAAAGTGGGAGTTTTTGGCACGGAGGAGATGAGGAAGGGACATGCAAGGGGCCAAGGTGGGGGAGGGAATGCAAGAGAGGGGTGATGTTGGGAGGGTGTTATCGAGGAGAGGGTGGGAATAATGTGGACACTGGTACTGGGGAGGGATGAGGGAGGCCAGTTGGTAGGAAAAAGAGTAAGGATGAATAAACCTTTGGGGGCTAAGAAACCCAGAGAGAAATGTGATGCCCCTAAAATTCCATGAAAAATGCCCATGCAATGTCTAAACATTAGTGCATATGAATACCTGGGAGCTGTTTGGCAAGGAACACAGTGCCAGACAGATGTGACCTCCCTTTTACTAGTTGCTAAGAGTGGTCCAGGAGACTCCCAAAGGAACACAGATTATTGCCAAACCTGTCAAATCTGCCAAAACTCTTGGTTATAGCCGAGAAATACTAGGTAAGACCCTACTGCTGAAGACAGGACATGCTTCAAATACAGGACTTGAAGTAGTGGAGGTGGAACTGACCAGGAAACCTACCCAAAATTTAGCTATCATAATGCTAGGTGATGATATACAAACTGCCAAGGTATACAATCAATGGTCCAGCCAAGCCCTAAAGCCTAATAACTATAATGACCCACATGGCAAACTACCTCTATTGGTGCAGTAGTGGCTCTGTTATCTGGGGAGCAATTAACAGCTATTTAATTGGACTTAAAGCCTTCTCAATGGGAGTGAATTCATGGGTGGCACTGTAAACTCAGCCGAATACACATGGCAGGAGAGCACATAGATCCTAGAGAAAACCCTATCTCTTTCATAGCACTAGAAAAATGCAATTTCTTACCATATGCTAAATATGGATTCTTGTATTTACATATAAGTATACCATACACCACCTATCAAAGAAGCTTCTTTTTGCAACAAATGAAGGCTCCTGCAGAATTCCACAACTGGTCAGACACAGAGAATACACATCTATGAGATACCAAGTACTAGGTGGCAGATCTAGTTGAACTCCTACAGCCAAAGCTCATGGAACATAATGCAACAAGGGCCAAAGAGAAAACTAATGCATCCATCAACTCTCATCAGTAAAGCTTCTTTATACAACAGAGTGCAATGCACACAGACGGCCACAACTGGCCCAGTTTTAAAGAGACTGCAAAGTGTGTATCCTTGGATGAGACTACTATATTGACCCTCACCCACCTGCATTTCAGGTACCATTGCAGAAGAGGAGGCAAAGATTGTAAGGTCCTGGGCTGGCTCATGAACACAGGGAAGCAGAGGCTTTCAGGCCACTGAAAGGTTATACATGTGAACTTGTGGGAATGGTGGCGTTGAGCACAGGACCCATGCCAACTCACTTAAATAGGGGCCCAAAGGGGAGGAAGAGAAATGGTTGGTGGGCCAGCCCTAGACTGAAAACTATTGGAGACTGATAGATGCTTGATGGGGGAGAGTATGCCTAACACACAATCTCTGGACGGGCTGACTAGACTCCAGTGAACAAATTTACATGAAGGACATCTGGGTACAAATGCTTCACTGGATGGTACTTAATGTGTATGGTGGAGTACATGAGGTCTGGTAGGGGGATCATGGGGCATGAGTGTGAAGGGATCTAAATTTGATTAAGAACTGTTGTATGAAATTATAAAAGCTGAATAAAAATTTTTATTTGATGCTATTAAAATATATATCTAAGTTTTCTTTAAAGATTTAGAATGGAGATATCATGCATGGCTAGAAAATGCTACTCCTAAAAGACAAATTAGTAAACAAAATTCCCAGTATAAGGTGTAGAATATCTCCCTATGAGTTATTGGTCAGGGAGGCACCCCAAATGATACAGGCCTTTACTATTCTTTTTGGTTGCACACCAGAACTAGTTAATAAGACTCTATTGCTGAAGACACTACACATATTCAATGTAGGATATAGAAAAATTAAGTTGGAACTGAATTGGGAACATCTTCTTTGGTGGCTAACTTTCATAGTGCCAAAAGATGCTACGTAGGCTGTTGTGGAAGAAAAGGTACCAGTGGTCTTATCCAGCTATGAACTACAACCTGCACTACCAACACATCCCCTGGTGAAATAGTGGCATGACCATTGTAGTGGTAAACAGCCACTCTCTAATTGAATCTGAGGCCACAGGAAGGAATTCATATCCGCTATTGTAGACCCAGTCAAAGCCCTACAGCTGGGAGGCTTGAGAAATGGCTCAGCAGTGAAGAACACTTGCTCCTCTTGTAGAGCATGACCCATATGGCAGCTCACAACCATCTATAACTCCAGTTTCAGAGGATCCGATACCCTCTTCAGGCCTCTATACATACATTCAGGCAAACACTGATACATACAAAAAAAATCAATATTTTATTTATTTATTTTTTGGTCTTTCTGAGACAGGGTCTCCCTGTAGCCCCAGCTGTCCTGGAACTCACTATGCAGACCAGTCTGGCCTTGAACTCACAGAGATCCACCTGCCTTTGCCTACCAAGTGCTGGGATTAAAGTTGTGCACCACCATGCCTGGCTTTTTTTTATTATTTTTACTTTATGTGTATGAGTATGATTTCTGCATGTAGGTAGGTGCACCTGTGTCATGCAATGAGATCAGAAGAGGGCATCGGTTCCCTTAGAACTGGAGTTAAGGATGGTTGTCAGTCTGCATGTGGGTGCTGGGAATCAGCATTTGGGTCCTCTGCAAGAGCACCCAGTGCTCTTAAGTGCTGAGCCATCTCCCCAGGCCCAAATCAATATTCTCGCAAAAGCCCATGGCTGAAGACAGTCTTAGACCTTAGGGAGGAGGTTGAATTGGTTGTTTAAAGAAATGTGACACCAAACTGCCTTATAAATATTAAAATATTTACAAAGATAATGCATAGATAAATGCTGCATATCCATTTGCAATGAACCACAAGGAATGCAGAGACTAATGATTGCTTAAGGTGCTGAGAATAAGTGATAGTTGAGTGCTTAGCCCTAAACAGGACACCAATACCATCACTTCTAAGGCTCACAAACATGGTGGAAGATGGGGCAGAAAGAATGTAAAAGCCAGAAGATAGGGAGAAGAGTTATGAAATGCTGTGGCAGAGCCATTGAAATCATATCACTGGAGTTACAGTTGCCTGAACAGATATACTTTGTAGCAGGTGGATTCTGAGGGAGAGGCATCAATGTTTTCATTTGCATACACACATACCCATGGATGAGCCCAACAGGCTCCCATAGACAATTCCAAAGCCATGAACACCATGTTTAAACTCAGTGGGTCACAAAACAAAAGTATGAGAAAGAGACTTGTAAGTAAAAGTGGAGGTTGACAGGGACATAAGGGAGATGAGGTTGGGGAGGAATGAGAGTAGCCAGAATGCATACCTGTATACACACCTGTATAAAACTGTCCAAAAACTTAATAAAAACTATAATTTAAAAATAGCAATAACAATACATCAGCAACTGCACCTGCCAGCTTGGCTCTTCTCAGTCACAACTCACTTCCTATGCCTAGTGGTAGCCACTGTTTTGACAGATATGATAACTATTTCCTTGCTGTGTTTTAGTTTCACTCTACTTAAGCATGCATACAAAAGTATACATCACTACAGAGAATGTTTTAGTGCTGGATATTTACATAAATAGAATAATACAAAATGCAATCTTTGTGTTTGGCTTTTACCCTCTCAGGTTTCTATAAATCATACATGTTATTGTGAATAATACAGTTTTTCTATGTTCATTTCAGCATAGGTTTCCACTACGTTAATATATAGCAATTAATTTGTTCATTCTGTTGTTTATATTTTCTGATACTTGTAGTTCTGGGATATTGTAACTGCTGCCACTCACAATCCCCCAGTGCAAGAGTGCATGCACTTCTGAGTGTATACTATGAGTGAAATTTATAGATTATGTGAAATGTATACCTTCAACATTAGTAGATAATTTCAATCTACTTTCTAAAGTGATTTTTTAACAATTTGTGCTCCCAAGAACAACATACAAAAGCTTTTCACTTTTCCACATTCTTCTCAATTTTTGTTATAGTGGTGTAGAGGAAGAACCTAAGCTTTTTGTTTGGTTTGGTTGTGTGTGTGTGTGTGCGTGCGTGTGTGTGTGTGTGTGACATGTGTGCAGGTCCAGGGAGGTCAGAAGAGGGTATCAGATCTCTTGCAGCTAGAGTTACAAGTGGTTGTGAGCTCCCTGTCACGGATGCTGGGAACCCTGATTGAGTCCTCTGAAGAGCGACAACTGCTTTTAAGCATGGAGCGATCTCTGCAGCCCAAGAGCGCAAGATTTCATATGATTTTTGTTTTGTATTGAATTTTCATGAAAAGGAATGAGTCTCACTTTTTCATGTGTTCACTTTTCATTCAGATATTCTGTTTCTTGAAATATCTGCCAAGTCTATTACTCCTTGATTTATTGGGCGTGATTTTTATTGATTTGTAGTAGTTCTTTGTAATCTCTGGGATAAGGACATAAACATTTTCTCATTATAGAACTGATGACCATATTCTGAATGTCCATTCCTGACCTCACTGCTTTAATGGTATTATCATATGAACAAAAGCTCTTAATTTTCTTAAAGGTTTACATATCAAAATTGTCCTTTTTGCTTGATTCTTTCATATCTTGTTAAAGAATTCACATGACTAGCTTAAACTGGGATATTATTCTAAATTATTTTTAAATTTCTGTTTTTTTGTTACCCACGATGAGTTCTACAACTCACTTGGAACTGACATTTTATGTAGTGAGAAGTAGGAGTGGTTTTAAACGTTTTTATGTGTGTACCCAAATATCTCAAAATCACTTTGAAAAAAACTGCCCTTTCTTCCCTGATCCGTAGAGCTGTATTTCCCCAGGGCTGGAGAGTAGCTCAGTGAGAACGCGGCTACTCTTGCGGGGCCAGACCCGCCTTCCTCCAGACGCAGGGCGCGGGAGCCTGCGGACCCGCCGTGCCATTCGGGGAGTGCGCGCAGGGACCCCGAGCGCCCAGCGCGCACTCGCCTATAATCACTTTTAGAAAAAAATTGCCCTTTCTTCCCTGATCCGTAGAGCTGTATTTCCCCAGGCTGGAGAGTTGCTCAGTGACCGGGAGCACTTGCTGCTTTTGTAGGAGTCGCAGGTTTTGTTCCCAGCACCCACATGGTTACTCACAACTACTTGTAACTCCAGTTCCAGGGGATCCAACATCCCCTTCTGGACTCTGTGGACACTGCACAGAGTGGTGCACTTTCATACATATAGGCAAAACACTCAGAGACATAAAAATAAATAAATAATAAATAAATAAATAAATAAATAAATAAATAAATAAAAGACATACTGTCCTTAGCATCAAGATCTGTCATTCAGAGCAATGGCAACAGCCAGTATTGTCTGAGAGTCTATGGGACACCCTGGTTCCCAACTCCAAAGGAGAAAATCCATTTCTAGCATTGAACTTTTTATTTGCTAGCCTGTAGTGTCTGGTTGGGCCACTGCCCCCTTGTTATAGGGTAACTTAAGCTCTTTTTACATTGCATAGTTTTTTGGAAGGGTTGAAGACAGGGTCTCCTTCTTGCCCCAGCTGGCCTGAAACTCATTATGTATGTCAGGCTGGTCTAGCTCTCATAGAGAGCCCCTTGCCTCTGCCTCCCTCCTGAGTGCTTGGATTAAAGACATGCACCACCACACCCGACTTCATATGTATTTATTTCTTTAAAAATTTTTTATAGTAGTAGTTTTTCAAAAGTCATTTTGAAGAGGTCTCTGTTGTTAGTTATCCTGCCTCTTATTCCCTCCTCTTCTCTGCCTTCTCAATCCCCACCCCATTTAAACCTTTCTACTCCATTATTCCCCTTTCTCTTTATATCACTGCATTCCATCAAAGCTAGTATTCAGCTATGAGAGAGAATATGTGACATTTGTCTTTCTGTGTCTGGGTTACCCCACTCAGATGATTGTTTCCAGTTCTATCCATTTACCTATAAATTTCATAATTTTGGGGATTTTTAACAGGTCAATAATATTCCATTGTTTATCAGAATTTCATTATCCATTCATCAGTTGATGGATATCTAGGATGTTTCCATTTCCTGACTATTGTGAAAATGTCAACAATGAACATGGATGAACAAATATCTCTGTAATAGATATAGAGTCTTTGGGGTATATGCCCAAGAGTGGTATAGCTGGATCATATGGCAGATCAATTTCTAGCTTTTTAAGGAATCCCCACACTGATTTCTATAGTAGCTGCACCAGTTTGTACTCCTCTCAGTAGTGATTAAGAGTTCTCCTTTCCCCTCATCCTTGCCATATTTGTTATCCTTTGTTTTTTGAGTCTTAATAATTCTTATTGGGGTAAGATGAAATCTCAAAGTAGTGTTAGTTTGCATTTCCCAGTGACTAAAGATCTTGAACATTTTAGAAAACATTTCTCCGTCATTTGTATTTCACAATTTGAGAACTCTGTTTTGTTCTTTGCCCCAAATTGTAATTGGGGTGTTTGGTTTTTTTAAATTTTTTTTTGTTATTCTATGGGTATTCTACTTCCTAACCCTCTGTCAGAAGTAGAGCTGGTAAAGTTTTCTTTTTACATATTTAATTGAAGTTTTGTGATTTTCATACAACACAATTTAATGGTATTTAGATCCCCTCCCCATCCCTACTTTCCCTTGTTACCCATTGCCCAGTTTAATATACTCTATTTTATATACATAATAAGGCATAATAATTTGTTTCCCCCAAATGTCCTTCAGTGTGGGTCCATCCATTGGAGCCTAATTAACCTACCAAGTGTCCCACACTTGAAAGAGACTTGTCTCCTCTGCTCCTCCTAGCAGCCATCTGTTGCCACAATTTCCTTAGATGCGACTGGAGCATCTTACACACTTACTAATGACTATGCTGCAATGTTTTTCTGGTTTGAGCTTGTGTGGGACTTGTACATGCTGTCATCATTGCTATGAGTTCGTATGAGTAACTGACAAGCTGTCTGGAAAACTGTTTCCTTGTGGTCATCCACACATCTGACTCTTACAATCTTTCCACCTCCTCTTCCACACGGATCCCTGAGCCTTGGGAGCAGAAGTTTGATACAGGCATTCTATTCTGGGATAAGCACTCTGCAGTCTCTTGTTCTCTGTACATTAACCAGTTGTAGGTTTCTGAGTTAATCACCATCTGTTGCATAAGGACTTCTGATGAGAGTTGAAAAAATGTATTAATCTATGGGTATGACAATAAGTCATTAAGAGTCAATTTAATGTGATAACTATTTCCCATTCTAGAGTTTTCCTCTTCACTGGTGTCTTCTGATGGGCAAAAGCTTTTTAGTTTCATCAGGTCCCATTTGTCTTTCATTCGTGGTCTTCATGCCTACACTGTACAGGATGAGAGGGGGATCGAGTTTCATTCTACTACATGGAGTTTGACCAGCATGATTTTTTTAGCATACTGCCTTTTCTCCAATAAGTGATTTTGGCTCCTTTGTCAAAAATCACATGGCTATAAGAGGATGGACTTAAATCTCAATCTTCTTTCTATTCCATTGATCAGTGTATCTATTTTTATGTCAGTACCATGCTGTTTTAATTTTATAGCTCTGTAGTGTAATTTGAAAGCAAAGGTGTTGATACCTCAAGCTCTTTTTCTATTGTTAGGACTGTTTTGGCTATCCTGGGATGTTTGTGCTTCTGTATGAAAGTTGAGATAATTATTTTAAGTTCATCAAGAATTTTTTTTTGGAATTTTAGTGGGGATTGCATTGATTCTGTAGATTGCTTTTGGTAGGATGGTCATTTTTACAATATTAATCCTACTGATCTGCAAGCATGAGAAGTCTATTTTCTGTCATTTTCTTAAATTTCATTCTTCAATGTCTAAGTTTTTATTATGTGTCTTTCACTTCTTTGGTTACATTTATTCCCATATACTTTTTAGGGTGTTTTTGAATGGGATTATTTTCCTGATTTCTTTCTTAGTATGTTTGTTGGGGTGTATAGGAGAGTTCCTGGTTTTTGTGTGTTAGTTTTGTATCCTACTTCTGCATCTTTTAGGAGTTTTCTGGGAAGTCTTTAGGGTCTTCTACATATAGAATAATATCATCTGAAAATAAGGCTACTTTGAGTGTGCCCTTTCCAATTTGTATTCCTTTATCTCCTTCACTTGACTTACTGATCTGGCTAAAGCATTAAGCACTATATTGAACATAGCTGGAGAGAGTTGGCACCCTTGTCTTGTTCTTAATTTTAGCAGAAATGCTTTGAGTTTTTCTGTACTTAGTATGATGTCGTTGTGGGCATATTTTATATTGCCTTTATTATGTTGATATATGTATCCCATATCCCTAGATTCTCCATAATTTTTACCATGAAGCAATGTTGGATTTTGTCAAATGTCTTTATTGCATCTAATGAAATGATCTTGTGGTTTCTGTCCTTGAGTTTGTTGATGTGATGGGTTATATGTATTGATCACCGATAAGTCATTATGTATTGATTTATGTATGTTGAATCATCCCTGCATCTACAGGATGAAGTTCATTTCACCCTGGTGGATAATTTTTATGTGCTTTAGCATTTGGTTTGAAAGCATTTTACTGAGAATTTTTTGTGTTTATGTGCATCAGAGAAATTAGCCTATAATTTTTGTTGTTTTTGGATCTTTGTCTTGTTTTGGTATCAGGGTAACACTGGCTTTATAAAAAGAATTTGGTATTGTTCCTTCCTTTTCTATTTTATGGAATAATTTGAGGAGTATTATTATTAGTACTTCCTTGAAGGTGTGGTAGAATTCTGCACTGTAGCCATCTGGCCCTATGTTTGCTGTCATTGTTGGGAGATTTTTGTTTTGTGTCGTTTTGTTTTTTGCTTTTGTTTTGTTTTGTTTTTGTTTGTTTGTTTGTTTGTTTGTTAAAACGGGGTCTCCCTGTAGCTCAAGCTTGTCTGGAACTCACTATACAGACCAGCTGGCCTTGATCTCACAGAGCTCTGCCTGCTTCTGCATCCTGAGTGCTGGAGATGAAAGCATGCACCGCCACTCCTAGCCTAGTTGGGAGATTTTTAATCACTGCTTCTATCTCATTGGTTATTCTGTGAATATTTAAATGTTTTACTTCATCTTGGTCTAATTGTGGTAGGTTATATATATACAAATTCATCCATATTTTAGATTTTCCAGTTCGGTGGAATATAGGATATTTTAAAGTATGTTCTTATGAGTCTCTGGATTCTCTCAGTATCTGTTGTAATGTTATCCTTTTAACCTCCAATTTTACTAATTTGGGTACTCTCTACCCTCTCTCTTTTATTATTTCATTTAGCTATAGGTTTGTCAATAATGTTAATAGTTTCAGAAAACCAACTCTTTATTTCATTGAGTATTTGTATTGATTTTTAGAAAAGTGAAACCATTAATTTTGAGAGTTATTATTGACCAATGCTTATTTGATTTCTGCTATGTTGCTGTGGTGGTGGTATTTTCTTAGACCTCTTTTGATTAACTGTTCTAGACCTGTTTATTTATCCCTTGTTCCTTCTTGGGTGTGTTTAATCTTCTCTTCAGATCAAACTTTTCCTTCTAGTATACTCCAGTTCTGGTTTAGTCCTTAAATCTATTCTTATCATGGAACTTTTTCTTTCTCCTTCTATTGAAACTAACAGGTTTACTGGAGATAGTAATCTGTACTGGCATGTGTCTTCTTTCATGACTTGTACGTCAGTCCAAGCCATCCTTGCTTCCATAGTGTTCATTGAGAAATCACCTTTTATTCTGATGGGCCTGCTTGTATATGAGACTTGAACTTTCTCTCCTACAGCTTTCAATATTTTTACTTTGTCCTGTATATTTAGTATTTTGACTCTTATATGATATGGTGTATCTAGTCCTATCTAGTTGGTGTTCTGTGTGCCTCCTGTGCCTCAATCGTTATCTTTTTCCTTAGATTTGTACATTTTTCTTCTATGATTTGATTGAAAATATTTTCTGCGTCCTTGACCTGAGTTTCCAGTTCTTCTATATCTGTGAGTCAAAGGTTTGCTCTCTTTATAGTGTCCCAGAAGCTCTGCATGTTCTGTTCCTGAATTATTTTAGATGTAACATTTCTTTAACTGTGTGATCCATTTCCTCTACCTTGTCTTGCGATCTGACCGTCTCTCTTACACTTCATCCAATCTATTTGTGTGGCTTTCCTCTGAGATTTTCGTTTAACTTCCTGAGTTTTTCATTTCAAGATTTATTTCAGTTTAGCTTTTCTTCAGAAAGCCCATCTCTTTATTTAATCCTAATTTCATAGCTTGAAGTTTTTACATATTTCATTCAGCTGCTTGTTTATGTCTCATCTGTCTCCATTCTTTGTCTTTTATTCATGTCCTCTTTCAGTTTCTTGATTATATTTATAACTGTTCTTTTATATGATATTATAATTACTATTTTTACATCATTGTCCTGTGCATCACTTAGGTTGCCTTTCTCGGGAAGCATTATGATGGAGGTGCTAATTTCTGGAGGAGACATATTGTCTTGGTTATTCATGTTGCTTGTTCTTTCATGATGGAGCCTAGGCATATAGTCATGCCATAGGTGTTGTTTCTTGTATCGATATCTGATCTGGCCTTTGTTGAGTGGGTGTTTGGATGTTTGTTTGCTGTTACCCCAACTTATCCAGCTGGTGTGCCCAGCTGACTGGTGCTTGATATTCAGTTTGGGAGCCCTTCTGTGTTGGTGTGTAAATGAGGTATAAGAAGTTCTTTTAGTTGAGTTAAGAACAGGTGTAACTTCTGAGCCTGCTGTTCCAGGACAGACTCCATCCAGTCCCAGAGCAGCAGAATGGGTTGGATGACTGCGAGGTTAGTGAGTGGGTGAACAGGTCAGTGTTGATTTTTTTATTAGAGAACCAGTGGGTTACCGATTCAGTGGTAACCAAGAAAACATGCAAATGTATCCCTTGGCTAGCTTTTTCTGGGCTTACCCACAGGATGCATAACCCCGGTTTTGCTTGTGAGTGTGGGGATGGCCACAAGGGCAGGTGAGGTTCTGTAGAACTGACCAAACTCTGCCAGTATAAAGATGGCTGGGACCTGATGTAAGTTTGGGAGTATGGGACAGTGGAGATGGAATGCTAGGATTTGGAAAGTCACCAGACTGGTGTGTGTGTGTGTGTGTGGTGGGGGTGCATGACTTGAGCCAGACCTAGGGGCATGAGATGGCATACAGAGAATGCTGAGGTTGGGGAACTCATAAATCTGGTGGATATACAGGGGTGCTTGACCTGAGCTAAGCCTGGGAGCACGGAATAACAGACAAGAATGCTGGTGTTGGGGAAGTCACGGGTCTGATGAATCATGGGGATAGCCAAGCTAGGCCTGGGAGCTGGGATGTCAGATGGGGAATGTTGGAGTTGCAGAAGTCACCAGTACAGTAAGTTTAAGCACATTCCCTACCATCTCCTCCATCATATTCAGGGTATCATCTTTTATGTTGTGATTCTTGATTCATTTGAAGTTGAGATTTATTCAGGGTGAGAAATAGGGATATAGTTTCATTTTCTTATGATCAAGCACAGTTTTGTTGAAGATGCTATCTTTTCTTGAGTGTGTGTTGTTTGCCTTTGTCAAAATCGGATGGCTGTAGGAGTATAGACATGTGTGGGTCTTTAGTTCTTTTCCATTGATCATTGTGTCTGTTTTTATGCCAGTACCATGTTGCTTTCATTATTATAGCTCTATAGTACAACTGGTAATCTAGGATAGTGATACCTCCAGCTGATTTTTATTGTTCAAGATTGTTTTGGCTATCCTGAGTCTTTGATGTTTCCATAAGAACAAGAATTTTTTTCAAATTGGATTGGCATTTTTCTATGAAATCTTCAGAAAACATTTTTATTGATTCTTTGAAAATTTTATACAATGTATCTTGATCATATTCAGAAAATCCCTGTATTAGTCACTGTTCTCTTGCTGTGACAGAAACACTGACCAAAGCAATTTATTGGAGGAAGAGTTTATTTGAGCTTACACTTCCAGGGGAATTACAGTCTGTCATGGCAGGGAGGCATGGTGGCTGGAGGTAGCTGGAGGTGGCTGGAGCAAAAGAAACAGAAGCTAAGCTCACACATCACGCAGGCACAGGAAGCATGAGCATGACTGGAGATCCCGCAAGGCTTAAGAACTCTCTAAGCCCACCTCCAGTGACGTGCTTCCTCCAGGATAGCCACACCTTCTAAAACTTCCCAAAACAGCGCCATCATCTGGGGACAAAATGTCCAAACACTTGGAGCCTATGGGGGACATTTTCATTCAAACCACCACAACCCCCATCTGCACACCCATCCTAATACCACCTAACTTTCACTTCCTCTATTTTTTCATTATTTTAAGGCCTAACAAGTCTAATTTGTGTTCCCTAGATGTTCCTGGGTGTGGGTTCATCCCTTGCAATCTGCTCAACCTACCAGGCATCACACCCTTAAAGAAAATCTGACTCTCTCCCAACAGGTATCAATCGTCAATAGATTCTCAGCTAGGACTGGAGCTTCTTGCCTACCTCCCTACTCCATGCTGAGTTTTTGTCTGGCTTGGACTTTCACAGGTCTTGAGCATGCTCTCACAAGTGCTTTGGGTTTATATGTGCAACTTCCATGTTGTGTCCAAACAACATGGTTTTCTTTTATTCATCTACCACCCCTGACTCTAACAATCTTTCTGCCCTGTCTTCAATGATCCCTAAGCCATGGGAGGAGAGAGTGTTTTGTTCATGTAGCACAATTATTTGTTTACTTTTACTACAGGAGCTCATTCTGTAGTCCAGACTGTCCTCAAATTTGTAATCCTCCTGTCTCAGCCTCCCAAGTGCTGATATTACAGGCATGTGCTACCATGACTGACTCCAATATCTCTTTTTAATCTTTTGGTAATACCTAGAACTTCTGGAAAATAATAATGCTAACTAGCCTCTATCTTTATTTAAATATCAAAGGGGAAAAGTAATAGGTTTTCATTAAAGATAAATACAGTCAATTTTTGAGGCTACATTTAAAATACTTATATAAGTGTTAATTGGATATTCTTAAAGTGTTTCTACCTATTAAGAAATTAATATGATTTTGTTTCTAAACCTAGTAATGAACTGAAGTATATTGATTTTTTTCTAATGGTAAGCCAGCTTTTCGTTAATGAGATCAGCTCAATTTGTAAATATAATACTTTACTCTTCTATATTGCTAGATTTAGTTTGTTTACATATATATTCATGACAGGCAGATTGCCCTTTCATTTTCTTTTCTCATATCTTCTGAAGGAAAAAAAATGTGAATAAAAACTAACCTAAAGTCTGTCACTTCTCTAGATAACTCAAATTCTACTCTGGATTGAATCATATCAGCAAAACATTGTTCATCTGCTGAACTATCCCATTATTTTTTAAAAAATATTTCATTATTGTTTTATTTTTATGTATATGAGTATATTGCCTACATGTGTGTAAGTGCACCCATGTTGTGCATTGCCTGCAGAGGTCAGAAGATGGCATCAAATTCCCCTGGAACTGGAGTTACAGACAGTTGTTAGTTGCCACATGGGTGCTGGGAGTAGAACCTGGGTCTTCTACAAGAGCAGCCAGTGCTCTAACCACTGAGCCATCTCTCCAGCCTCAATTCTCCCATTCTTTTACTGGTTTATCTTTTGATGTATTGCCACTGATCTCTCATAAATAATTTCCCTTTGAAATGCATCCCTATGTTTACTATAAGAATGCCAAGGACATGATTCTTTTGTTGTTCTTTTGCTTTATTTTAATTGGCCATTTATAATCATTATTACACATAATATACTAAAAGTTGTACGTTATATATGTATGTGTCTACATATAATATGTCTGTTACATGTGTGATTTGGAAATTTTTTGCATGTGTGTCGCATGTGCATACATGTGTTCATGTGTGGGGTGCATGTAAGTTGGAGTGCATGCACACATATAGGCACATGTGTGTGGAGGCCTGAAGTTGATGTTAGCTGTCTTCCTCAATTGCTTTCTACTTTCTTTATTGAAGCAAGGGCTCTCAGTTGAAACAAGAGCTCATCGATTAGCTAAGCAAGGTAGCCGTTTCCCGTCTCTACCTACTGAGGACTGGGAATGCAGGTGGCCACCATGCCTACCCACTTATTATGTGGGTGCTTGGAATCCAAATTCTGGTCCTCATACTTGCTCAGCAAACACTTTATCGACAGAGCCATCACTCCAGTTCCTGACTTGTAATTTTTAACATTTTATATTATTAGTGCATGTTAATTGTGTAAAATAATGAGCTTCATTGTGGTATTTTCATTCCTACATATAACATTTTTTGATCAGATTCACCCTCCACTACCCATTTTTGCATTTATTTCCCTGGTATTCCCACTTCTTTCAAGGATGATAGTTCTTTGTTGTTATTGCTGCTGTTGTTTTCATTTACTTTTTACAATTTTATACATCTCTACAATGTATTGTGGTTATCATCTCCTGTTAGTTTCGCATCCCCTCCCTTTCCTTCTTTCTTCTCAATTGGTTTTTCTCCTACTTTCATGTCTTTTTTTAACCTACAAATTTTAGAATTGTTTGCATGAGCTTGAGTAGGGGGTTATTTTCTGAAGCCTGGGCAACTTACCTGTGGCTACACAATTGAAGAAAATGGCATCCTCTTCCCTAGCAACCAATAACTTCACAGGGTTTTTCAGAAAGGGGTGAGGGCTCATGGGCACCTCCCAAATTGGTGATGGTTGATTGAAGGGTCTTATCTTTTGCAGGTCTTGTGCAGGTGTCCAGGACTGTTATATGCTCATGATTACAATGCCCATGTTGTAAATGAATGGTAACATTTCTATTTTTAATATTTATTTTATTTTTATCTATGTGTGTGTGTGTGTGTGTGTGTGTGTGTGTGTGTGTCTGTGAGTGTTTGCCACATGTGAACAGTTGCCCAGAGGTCAGAAGGCATTGAATGTGTCAGGGCTGAGTTACAGGTGGTTGTGAGCCACAAGATGAGGATGCTGGGAACCAAACTCTGGTCCTCTGGAAGAGCAGTAAATGCTCTTAACCACTGAGCCATCTCTCCAGCCCCAGATGGAGGCATTTCATAGCACTTTCCTCATCCTTTGGCTTTTACATTTTTCGTGCCCCTTCTTTGCAATGTTCTCTGGGTAATGGAGGTGTTATAGGTATCCCAGTCAAGGCATTTGTCCTATTCAGAACTATTAACAGTCATTTATTTTCAGCTCTTTGGCCAGATGAGCCTCTGCATTAACTATTGTCCACTGCAAAAATCATCTTCCTTACTTAAACTAAGAGCAATGCTAGTCTATGAGTATAAACATACTTAGAAGACAGTTTGCCCATATGTCCTTTTAGCCAACAACAGCAGTAAATTCCCAGTAGAGTCTATAATCTCCCCAGTCATAGGCTTATGACCGCGTTTACAGTACCAGATGTGTATTCCTTCCCACAGATGAGGCCTCAAGTTTAGTCAAAAAGTGGTTGGTTACCTCCAAAATAGTTATACTACTATTGCACCTATGGTCATATTTTGCCTGGAAGTCAGTGTTGTAGCATCCAGGGTCCACGGCTGGATAAGATCATTGATAAGTTTTCCCCACCAAGAACCTGCAGGACACTTTTTGTCAGGGGCAGAGCTTTCAGTTCAGTTACAGCTTTATTTCCTTGAGTCCTACAACCAAATATGCGGCATCTTTAGCAATTGCCTTGCCATCTAGTTTCGATGGGTATCCACAAAAAATGATAATAGCTTTTATTGTCTGAGAAGCTGTAGGGCTCACTCTGGTGTCTCTGACTCGTAGAGAGGTATCTCATATCAAGCACTGGAATTTTCATTTAAAAACTTGTTTTCTGGGTCAGAATTTTCCTATATGAAGGGAACCTCCATTCCAAGCTCTTTATTTAAATTTTAGTTTTAACTTATAAAGTAGTAGGTTTTGGTCTAGTATTTTCATACATCCTTAGTTTTTGTTAACTCTCCCCTCTACTGCTCCCTGCCACTGTCCATCTGCCCCAGCCCTGTTTTCACCTTTTAGTGCCTAGTCTTACCCTCCATCTGCTTTCATAATCTGTCTTTTGCTATCTCTCCCCCTTTAATGCTTCTTCTTACCTTTTCCTTCTTGGCCTCTACAAACTCCCACACCAGTTTAAACACAGAAATCTAAAATTTCAAAGGTACCATCCACATATGAAAGCAAGTATATGGCATTTGTCTTTCTGAAAACGAGTTTCCTCACTAAATACATTTTCTAGTTCCGGTAATTTTCCTCCAAATTTTATAATTTCACTTTTTACAAGTAATAAAAGTCCATTGTGTGTGTATATATATATATGTATATATATCATATTTTCATTATCTATTCATCAGGTGATGGACAGCTAAGTTAATTCCACTTTTCACCTATTGTGAATAGATCAGCAACTAACACAAATGTGTAGGTGTCTCTTTTATAGTGGCTGCCCAAAGGTGATAAAAATGAGTCACATGCTAGTTCTATTTGGAGCCTTTTAAGAAACCTCTACATTGATTTCCAGAGTGGGAGCAGCATTTTACACTCCCATCAGTAGTGACTGAGGAGTCCCCTTTCCCCGCATCCTCACTAGTACTTCCCATTTGACTTTTGTTAGTTTTTGTTTCTCTTTGAGGATCTTCAGGAAGATTTTCATTCCTAATTTAATTCTAGAATGGTGTTGCTTTTTCTTCATTCTTTTGCTTGCTTTTATTTCAAGAGTCACAGTGAATTATATTTATTGTTATTGGACTGAAATTTAAGTTGATTATTTTCTTAAGCAACTGATTACATGGAATGTGTTTTCAGGACTCTATCCCAGAAAACAACTTCAAATGTTAAATACTAAAAAAAATCACAAAGCTGTTTATTACAGTGTTATAATATTTAAAATAAAAATGACTATCCAAGTATATAAGCATCACTCAGTAGAAGAGAATAGACCATCATAGAACAGAATATGATAAAATATTGTTCACCTGTTTTAAAATATGTATAAAGAATTTATAATAAGAAATACATGTACCAGTATTAAGTACAGAAATATACAAAATGGCATTGCATGTTTGGTGTCAAATATTTAAAAACAGCAAACAGACTGGAAGGAGATGAATCTACATTTCAGTCACACCTGTTTAGAAGTAGTGGGTTTATGGATAACATTTTTTATCCATAACTGGAAGACAAGGTTTGCTTAAAAGAGAATATCATACTGTGTTCATAGAATCTCTAGGACAAGCAGTAAAGCAGAATTGGCTCTACTGGATCAAAGAGAACTGAAGGCAGAGGAGACTTGTTGCCCTGGACAGCTCACAGCGTTTTGCACATGCTCTGCTACCACAGTAAAAACTTTGATGATGAAAACATGAGATTCGTGTAGTCTCCTTGAGGCAGTCTGCATAATCTGCTGCAATATTTGGTTATCACAGGCTCAGGTCCCCATTATTACAGAATACAATAAAAGAACAGGCATCTCTAAAGGGCCTGGTTATGCTAAAGGCAGTGTTTATGTTCACTTCCTGGGTCTGAATAGAACTGTGTTCACAAGAGATCTAAGAAGTTACTTCAGCAAACACCTTGCAACTGGCTTGGGGCTTTAGTGGCTTTGTGGAGCTCCATGGTGGAACATGATCCTTATGATGTGGGAGAGACTCTGGCAGATGTCATTGACTTTGACAAGCATGTAAATTTGTGACAGTGCCATATTAAAGAAAAACTAACTCCTCGTTAACAGAGTCAGCCTGATCTGTTCTGAAGTGCTTTGATTTTTCTCTTTCTGAGCAAAGGATTACTTCTGTATTATTTTTAATTTTGAGAATTTCACATATAGGTATTATCTTTGCATTATTTCCATCCCTTTCAGTCCCCCACCAACTCCTCCCATGTCTCCTGACTCCTTCTCAATTTCTTGCCCTCTTTGATTAATATTCTAATACACATTTATAAATATACATACATACGTACTGAATCCATTTAATGATTCTCGTGTATACCTGTCTACAGCTGTCCATTTGGAATTAGATAACCTCTCAGGGAGCTAGTCCCTGAAGAAAACTGACACTCACTCCCTCAGCATGCATTGATTACCTGTAGCTCTTCATCTTGAGGTGGGACCCTATGACATTCCCCCCACCCCATCCATATCAGCATGTCAACTGTCATTCCGCAGTGTGATGGATAATCCTGGGTATCAACTTGACTGGATCTGGGATTAACTAAAATAAGAGAGACCTTCTTGATTGGATCATTTGAAATTGGAAGACCCACCCTAAATATGGATATTACCTTATGAGGGAAGCCCGTATAAAAGGCCATGACAGAAGAGAGTTCTTGCTTTATTTCCATTTGCCTTCTCTTACTAGTGAGTTCGACTTGCTGCTGTGACCAGCTTCTTCAGATCTCAGCATATCCTGAAGACTATCATATCTCTCAGAATCCATCAGACCTTCAGCTCCAGATTGGGATTGGTGGAATATCCAACCTTGTGGAATGAGCAACTACCAGATTCTCGGCCTCTCCAGTGTAGTGCAGTCATTTTTGGGCTACTCAGACTCTATCCTCCTGTAAGTTAATCTAATATATATTCATTTATATACATATGCATATGTATTCATTTTACTGATCCTGTTTCTTTAGAGAACCCTGACTAATACATGCAGATCTTGGTAGACTACCATATTGTGGATATTCCATTGGGGCAGCTTCCCTACCATATCTAGAATCCATAAACTAGTAGTAGCTGCCTTGCCCCTCTGGCTCTTATATTCTTCCTGCACCCTCTTCCGCGATGTTCCCCGAGCCACAGGTGTAGCAGTTGCATTGTAGATACATCACATAGGGCTAGGTACCTCACAGGCACTTATTCTTTAAATTTCACCAACTGTGGAATTTTGCAATAGCCTCCATCTGTTGAAAAAAGATGTTTCTTTGATGAGTGGTGAGGGGTACACTAGTCTTTAAATATAAGGATACATATTTAGAATACAGTAAAAAATTATGTTGGTCTGGGGAAGTGACAGAAGTAGGTTTTTCTCTAGGATCTATGACCTCTCCAGGCATGTGTGCTTGGCTATGTTTATGGTACCATGCATGAATTCCCTCCCATTGAGCAGACCTTAAGTACAATAAGACAGCTGTTGATTACCAGCAAAGTAAAAGTGCCACTACTGCACCAATAGTTTGCTGGGCCGGTCATTGTTGTAGCTTGTAGACTTTACACCTCGGTTCTCTACCTTGGCATGTTGCACAGTACCTTCTAATACTATGAGAGCTAGTCCTCGGGGTGGAGTCTTCCTGGTCAATTCCAGTTCAATTCCTAAAGGTCCTATGTTTGAAGTAGGTCGTATCTTCAGCAATAGGGTCTTACCTTGAAGTTTTTGGAGGCAATCAAGGGCTGTGACAATAGCTTGAATTATTTTGGGACTCTCTTGGACTACCCCAACCTACAACAAAAAGGGAGAGCTGTCGTGTGACTTTTATTATATAGCCATCGGCTATACACATGCACTCACATTTATATTTTTCCAGTAGACTTACTAAATATTGTATTTCCCTTTGTTTTTCATATCACATAAGCATTATCTCTCTACTCTATGTAGCCATTCCTCCTTCCTCCCCAGTTAAGGCATCTTGCATTTTCCTCATTTCCCCTTGATAGGTTCTGTTTCCCATTATCCACCTCTCACAAGCTCCTTCTTCTCCTTTTCCCGTTAATGTCCATTTCCCTGTCTCCAACAATTATATCAAGATATACATATAAAGGTTTGGAGGGTCCCAAAATGAGAGAGAATATACATGCCATGTTTTTCTGAGTCTGAGTTACCTCACTTAGTACAACAGTTTCTAGCTCCATCCATTTACTCACTAATTTCATGTCGATTTTTCTTTGCCCATGGGAGGAAAAAAACTCTATTGTATAAATGTACCACATTTTCATTATCTACTCAGCCACTGAGGGACATTTAGGTTGTTTCCATTTCCTTGCTACTGTGAAAAGAACAGCAACCATGACTGAGCAAATATCTCTGTAGTAGGATATTGAGTCCTTTGAGTATATGCCAAAAAGTGACATAGCTCGATTATATGGTAGATCTATTTTTAGTTTTTAAAAATACTGCACACTAATTTCCACAGAGGCTGTACCAGTTTGCAATCCCACCAACAGTGAATGAATGTTCTCTTTTCCCCACATCATCACCAGCATTTGTTGTCATTTGTTTTCTTAATCTTAGCCATTCTGACTGGGGTTAGGTGAAATTTTAAGTACTTTTAATTTATGTTTCCTTAACTACTAATGATCTTAAACACTTTTAAATGTGTTTCTTATTTCTTCTTTTCATAACTATTTATTTAGATATACAGTCCATTTCTCAACTGGAACATATGTTTTCTGGATTCTTTATTTTACTGGTTCTTTGTATACACTGGAAATGAATCCACTATCAGATGTATAACTCGAAAAGGTTCTCTCCCACACTGTGGGCTTCCTCTTCCCTTGATTGGTTATTTCTTTTTCTTTACAGGAGATTTAGTTTAATGAGACCTCATTTATCAATTATTGACCTTAAACTTGAGCAAACAAAGTCCAGTTTAGAAAGATCTTTCTTAAATCTATATCTTGTAGGATACTACCTGTGTTTTCTTCTAAGACTTTCAGCATTTGAGGTTTCACATTGAGATCTTTTATCCATTTTGAAGTTTATTTTTCTACAGGGTGATAGATATGGGCCTAATTTCATTCTTCTACATGTGGAGATGCAATTTTCCCAGCACCATTTGTTGAAGATGCTGTCTCTCCTCCAGTATGCATTCTTGCCATTTTTGTCAAATATCAGGTGGATGTGGAATTCTGTATTAGCCTCCATCTGTTGCAAAGTGAAACATCTTTGATGAGTGATGTATGGTATAGTTTTCTGTAAACATAAGGATCCATATTTAGCATACAGTAAGAAATTTCATTTGTCTAGAGACATGACAGAGATAGGGTACACTCTAAGATCTATGACCACTTCAGCCGTGTATACTTAGCTATAATTACAATGCCCCTATGAGTTCCTTCCCATTGAGAGGGCTTTAAGACCAATTCGATAGCTATTGATTAAACCCCAGATAAGATTTCTACTACTGCACCAATAGAGATGATTTGCTGTGCCAGTTGTTGTGGTTATTAGGTTTTAGAGCTGGGTTTGATTGTTTTTTTCCCTTAAGAGCTCACAAAGTATCCATCTGAGAGATGACCATCCCTAGATGCCACATCTGCAGTGGAAGTTCTATACCTAAGGCTCATGAAACATAGCAGAACAGGGTATGGAGAGAATACTAGTGCATCCCTCAACTCTCACCAGTAAGCTTCCTTCTACAACAGAGTGTGATGCACACAGAAGCCCACAACTGGCTAAGTTGTAGAGAATAAAAGACTGTAGGTGTGTGTCCCCGGATAGGACTCTTACATTAAACCTCATCCACCCATGGCTCAGGGACCATTGTGGAAGAGGGAGCAGATAGATTGTAAGAGCCAAGGTTGGTCCATGAACATAGTGAAGCAGAGGCTTTCAGACCACTGGGAAGCTTGCTTATGTGAACTTGCAGCAATGGTGACATCATGCATAAGACTCATAAGGACTCAATCAGAAAAGAGCACAGCACAGAGCAAAGGAAATGGGCAGGGGGCCCTGGCTTTAGCTTGGAGACTATTGGCAACTGATTACTGCTGGGTGAGGGAGAGTAGATCTTCTTTAAGCTCTCTAGATAGGCTGACTAGACTCCAGTGGATGAACTTGTAATAAAGGACATCTGGGTACCAACGGTTGATCAAATAGGACTATACATATATGACAGAATGCAGGAGGTACAGTTGGAAGTATGGGAGATGTAGATGGGGGAGGGAGCCTAAATTTGATTAAGAATGATTATATGAAGTGCACAAAAACTCTCAATAGATGCAGAAAAGGCCTTTGACAAAATCCAACATATAGTCATGTGAAAAGTCCTAGAAGGAACTGGTCTTGAGGGAACATATCTCAACATAATTAAAGCTGTACACAACAAACTCATAGCCAACATCATTCTAAATGGAGAAAAACTGGAAGCATTCCCATTAAAATCAGGAACCAGACAGGGATGTTCACTATCTCCACTCCTTTTCAATACAGTGCTTAAAACTCTTACAAGAGCAATAAGAAAAGAGAAGGAAATTAAAAAAGTACTAATTGGAAAAGACGAGGTCAAACAATCTATTTGCAGATGATATAGTATACATAAGAGATCTCAAAAATTCCACTAAAATTGTTAGAAATGATTAATAATTTCAGGAAAGTGGCAGGTTACAAAATCAACTTACAAAAATCAGTAGCCTTTCTATACACAAATAACAAGGAATCAGAAAAAGCACTAGAGGAAACCCTCACATTCACAATAGCTTCCAAAAAGTTAGGAATAAACCTTAACAAAGACATGAAAGATCTATACAATGAAAATTTCAAATGCCTAAAGAAAGAGATAGAGGAAGATATTAGGAGATGGAAAGACCTACCATGCCCATGGACTGGTAGAATCAATATTGAGAAAATGAATTTCTTACCAAAAGCAATTTATAGATTCACTGCAATCCCAATCAAAATACCCACAACATTATTCACAGAGCTTGAAAAAATCATCTCAAAATTCATATGGAAGTATAAAGGACCCTGGATAATCAAAATTTCAGTCACCTGATATTTGACAAAGGTGCTAAGAACACACAATGGAAAAAAATAGCATCTTTAACAAATGGTGCTGGCAAAACTGGATCTCCACCTGCAGAAGAATGAAACTGGACCCTGCACAAAAGTCAACTCCAAATGAATCAAAGACCTAAATATAAAATGTGAAACTTGGAAACTGCTAGAAGAAAACATAGGCAGCACCCTCCAAGACATAGGCATAGGAAAGGACTTTCTAAATCAGACACCAGCTCCTCAGGCACTAAGGTCAACAATCACTAAGTGGCACCTCATTAAATTACAAAGCTTTGTACAGCAAAAGAAACAACCAAGAAAAGGAAAAGAAAACCCGCTGGGTGGGAGAAAAATCTTTATGAGATACACATATGACAGAGGATTAATATCCAGAATATACAAAGAACTCAAAAAAAAGAAAACAAAGAAATAAGAAAATAAAAGACCCAATAAAAGATGAGCAATCAAACTGAATTCTCAAACAAAGAACAAAAATGGCTAAGAAGCACCTTAAAAGTTTTCAACATCCTTTGTAATTAGAGAAAATACAGATAAAAACCACTTTAAGATTTCATCTTACCCCAGTCAGACTGGCTAAGATCAAGACACCAAATGCTGGTGAGGATGTGGAGAAAGGGGAACACTCATTCACTGCTGGTGGGAATGAAAACTCAGGTAACCACTATGGAAAGCAGTGTGGAGAACCTTCAAAAAACTAAAAATGAACCTACAATACGACCCAGTTAGACCACTCCTTGGCATATAGCCAAAGGACTCATCATACTGTACAGATACCTGTACATCCATGTTTGTTGCTGCTCTCTTCACAATAGCTAAGAAATAGAAACAACCTAAATGTCCCTTGACTAATGAATGGATAATGAAAATGTGGTACATCTACACAGTAGAGTTCTACTCAGCACTAATAAAAGATGAATTATGAAATTTGCAGGTAAATGGATAGATCTAGAGAATGTTAGCCTAAGTGAAGTAACAAATGCAGATAAGTAAGTGACATATGTTCTCCCTCATTTGCGGATTGTGGCACCAATCCCATATTATACCTATGCACTAACTGGGAGCTGCTTGGCAAGGAAGTGCCAAGAAGGAAGAGACCTCCTTTTGAGACGTTGGTGAGGGTGGTCCAGTAGACCCCCAAATAACACAGGCTATTGCCAAACCTTCTGGTTATCTCCCAGACTGTAGATAACATCCTACTGCTAAAGACAGGAATTACTTAAAATATAAGGCATGAAACAATGAAGTAGGAACTGACCTGAAAACCTTCTAAAGGAAGTTTGGCTATCATAATGCTAGATGTTGATATGCAAACTGCCAAGGGTGAATAACAATCAATGGTCCAACCCAGCCATAAAGTCTAATAGCCATAATGACCGGCACTGCAAACTACCTCTATTGGTGCAGTAGTGGCACTATTATCTGGGGCCAATCAACAGCTGTCTAATTGGACTCAAAGCCCTCTCAGTGGGAGTGAACTCACGGATTGCATTGTGAACTCAGCCAAATACATGTGGCAGGAAAGGACACAGATCCTAGAGAAAACCCTATGTCTTTCATATCTCTAAACAATTGAAATATCTTACTATATGGTAAATATCAGTCCTTATATTTACAGAGAAGCATACTGTACACCACTCATCAAAGAAACTTCTTTTTGCAACAGATGGAGGCTACTGCAGAATTGCACATTTGTTCAGACACAGAGAATGTATGTCTGAGAGATGCCCACTACTAGATGACACATGTACAGTTGAACATCTACAACTAAGGCTCATGTCCCATAGCGGAACAAGGGGTAGAGAGAAAATGAAAGTATACCTCAAATCTCACCAGTAAAGCTTCCTTATACAATAGTGTGTGATGAACACAGACGGCCACAGCTGGCCAAGTCTTAAAGACTAAGAGACTGCAGAGTGAAGTATAGGACTCCTATATTGATCCTCATCCACCCATGGCTCTGGGACCATTGCAGAAGAGGGGGTGGAAAGATCATAAAAGCCAGAACTCGTTCATGAACACAGGGAAGCAGAGGCTTTTAGGCCACTGGAAGATTGCACATGTGAACTTGTGGCAATGGTGGCATTGAGCACAGGATCCATGTCAACTCAATTAAACAAGGGCCCAAAGGGATGGAGTAAAATAGATGGCAGTCCTGCACTAGACTGAGAGCTATTTGGAGACTGATTGTTGCTGGGCAAGGTAGAGTGTGCCTCACATTTGATCTCTAGATGGGCTGACTAGACTCCAGTGGATGAATTTGCACTGAAGGGCATTTGGGTACAATGCCTGAATAGATAGGACTTAACATATATGGTGGAATGCATGAGGCCTCGTGGGGGAATGGGGGAGGCATGGATAGGGAAGGGAGTCTAAAAAGCTCAGTAAAAAATATTTGTATAAAAACATCAGGTTGCTGTAATTGAATGCACTCATGTTTTGTACCTTCTATTTTGTTCCATTGATCTGCTTTTCCAGTTTTGTGGAAATACCATGCTGTTATTATTACTATAGCTCTATAATATAGTTTGAAATCTGGTATAGTAATCCCTCCAGCATTGCTCTTTTTGCACAGGATTGCTTTGGTACTCTGATGTCTTTTTTGGTTCCATATTTTGGTTCCATATGAATTTTAGGATTTTTTTCCTATTTATGTGAAAAATATGGGGGTTTTATTGGAATTGCATTGAATATATAAATTGCTTTTACTAGGATGGTCATTTTCACAATTCTAATTCTACCAACCCATGAGTACAGGAGGTCTTTCTGTCTTCTAGTGTCTTCAATTTCTTCCTTCGACCATGAAGTTTTCGTTATAAAGGTCTTTAAGGTCTTGGCTAGGTATTCCTAGATATTTTTAAGGCTATTGTGAATGGGAGTATTTCTATGATCTCTTTTGCAGACTGCTTGTTTTATATATATATATATATGTAAACAGGCCAGTGACTTTTGCAAATTGATTTTGTACCCTGCCACTTTTCTGAAACTGTTGATCATTTCTAGATTTTTGGTGGAATTTTAGGGATCTCTTGTATAATAACGGACCTGCAAATAGGGATAATTTTACTTGTTCTTTTCCATTTAGTACCATTTTAGTTTCTTTCTCTTGTATTATTGCTCTGTCTAGGTTTTCAAGCACTATACTGAAAAGAACTGAGACTAGTACAGTCTTGTCTGGTTCCTAATTTTAAGAGGAATGATTTGAGTTTTTCCCATTTAGAATGTTGACTGTGGGTTTGCTGTATAGCCTTAATTATGTTAAGGTATGTTCCCTCCAGTCCAATTCACTCTAGGACTTTTATCATAGAGGCATGTTGGGTTTTATTAAAATCCCTTTCTATATCTACTTAGATAATCATGTGTTTTTTCTCTAAGCCCATCTATATTATTTAATATATTTATTGACTTAGGTATATTAAAGCATCCCTGCATGTCTGGAATAAAGCCAATTTGTCATGGTAGATGATCTTTTTGGTGTGCATCTGTATGTAAGAGTATTTTGTTGAGATTTTTGCATCTATGTTCATTAAGGATAGGGTCCTATAGTTTTGTTGTTTTTGTTGTTTCTTTATTCAGTTGTGGTATTAGAGTAATATGGCATCATAAAATGAGTTTGGGAGTGTTCCTTCTATGTCTGCTTCTATCTTCTTGAATTGTTTAAGTGGTATTGGTTGTAGGTCTTCTTTGAAGGTCTAGTAAATTCTGCTGTGAATCCATTTGGGATTGGGTGGGGGCTTTTTAGTCAGGAGGCTTTGTATTATTGTTTTGATTTCTTTAATTATTATGAGTCAGTAACAACAAAAAAATATATTACCGATTGAATACTTACTAGGAACTATACCATCATAAATGTAACATGTTCTTCAATGTTCCTTCAGTTGTTAATAATATCATTCCTCAAGGAGACTGTTAAGATGAGGAGTTTAGGAAAATATATAAAGACTGTATAACTAGTGGGGCTGGAGAGATGGCTCAGCAGTAAAGAACACTGACTGTTCTTGCAGAAGACCCAGGTTCAAATCCAAGCATCCACATGGCAGCTAACAGCTGTCCGTAACTCCAGTTCCAGGGGATCTGACAGCCTCTTCTGTCCTCTGTGGGCATTGCACAACACAGGTGCATTTACCTACATGCAGGCAATACACACATACACATACAATAAAAATAATAAATAAAATATTAACAAAAGACTGTGCAACTAGTAAGTGGCTGAACCATGCTTTGTTTATCTTTACAATGAAGCAGATCTTAGGTTCATTAATTCTTTGTATTGCCTACTTTATTTCTATTTCATTGAAATAGAAATACTCCTGTCATCTGGGTTTCAGTTTAGTTTGTCCTTGTTTTTCAATTTCTTGAGTGATATCATTAAGTGATTTATTTGTGCTCTTTCTGACTTTTTTAATATAGGCACTTAGAGCTACAAATTTCCCTCTTAGAATTGCTTTTACTGTGTCACAGAGGTTTTTTTATGTTTTGTGTTAAGTTCATTTTTATTTATTTCTTGACTTCTTTTTGGCCCATCCATCATTCAGTTTAATCTCCATGAGTTCTTGTGGCTACTAGAACTTCTTTTGCTGCTGATTTTAAGCTTTTGTAATCTGATAGAATACATATAATAATTTCAATTTTTATTTGTTGAAGTTTGGTTTGTGCCTCAGTATGTGGTCTATTTTAGAGAAACTTCTATGAATTGCTGAGTAGGATGCTGAGTATTCTTTGGTGCTTGGGTGGGATATTTTGTAGATATCTGTTAGGGCCATGTGCTGTGTGATACCATTTAATTCAGCTATTTCTCTGTTTATTCTTTGCAGATGCCCTGTCTATTAGAGAAAGTGGGATGCTGAAGTCACATCGTATTATTTTGTTGGTGTTAATCTGTGTCTTGAAGTCCAGTAATACTCTTTTTATGAAATTAGGTACGTCAGATTTTGGTGCACATATGATCATGATTGTAATGTCTTCTTAGTTAATTTTCCCTTGATCAGAATGAAGTAACTTTCTTTGTCTCTTCTGATTAATTATACTTTGAAGTCTATTTTGTATGATATTAAGACAGTAACACCTACTTGTTTCTTTGCGCCATTTGCTTGGTGTAATTTTTTCTGTCCTTTCCCTCTTAGGTGGTATCTCACCTTGATGGTAAGATGAGTTTCCTGTAGACAATAAAAAGGTGATGAATTTTGTTTCTTATTCCATTCAAATAACTTGTGTCTTTTGCTTGAAGAACTGATGTTCTTTAAACACTGATGTTTAAAGTTACTGTCAAAAGATGTGTACTGATTACTGTCATTTTCTTTTCTGCTTGTGTTCTTAGTTTTTTGTTTTTCCATAACTATAACTTCATTTTTTTCTTTTCATGGGTTCTTGCATATAGTTATTCCATTTTTCAAGCATTTGTATTACTTTGAGTATTCACTGTAGGACTGGTTTGGTGATAAGAATTCTTCCAGTCTGTTTACATCATGAAAGATTTTTTCTTTCTCCTTGGACTATGATAGACAGTAAAGAAGTCAGGGTGGCATCTGTGGTCATTTAGAACATGAAATGCATTGCTCTGGGCACTTCTGGCTTTGAAGCTTTTATTCTTTTCTCTTTTCCTTTATATGTGATTTGCTGTTTTTCTCCTGAAGGTTTTAGTACCCATTCTTTGTTCTGTATATTTTGATATTTTTACACTGATATGCCATGCAGAGTTTTTTTTCTGGTCTTGGCTATTTGATGTTTTGAATGTTTGTTTTATCTGTATGGGTATGTCTTTCCTTATTTTAAGGACGTTTCCTTCTATAATCCCGTTGAAGATCTGGTCAATGACATTAACCTGAGATTCTTCTTCTATGTCTACAATTCATAGATTTGGTCTTTCAATGATGTCCCATAGCTGCTGCATAATCCATGCCTATGGTATTTTTTTCATATTTTTTGCATGAGTGGTCCAACTCTACAACTTTATCTTCAAATCTTGGTATTCTGTTTTCCATTTGGTTAATTCTACTGACAAAACTTTGTCCTGTCTTTACTAATTGACTTACTGGGTTTTTCAATTCCATATTTATCTCATCTTGGGTTTTCTTCAATATTTCTATTTCTCATGAATTCACTTTTCAAATCCTGAGTTGACTCTGTCATTTCACTTAGCAGTATATTTGCAATTTCTTTAGCTTATGTGAGGAGTATTTTCCTAGCCTTTTTTCAGTTCCTTGAGTTGTTCATTAGTGTGTCATTTTGGTGGGTCTAAATTTGATTAAGAAATGTTGTATGAAATTACAAAAGCTCAATAATTTTTTTTAAATACTTGAATTCTTTGATCATGTTTGATTGTTATTTTAATCTGTGTCTGGGGTTTCCTCTAGTTAGTTTTCATTGTAGAACACTTCCATAGGATGGGTAGAATTTGGTGTGAACATTGTGAACATATTATCTTGGTTTTTCACATTATTTGTGTTTCAGTTGTGGCCAGGGTATCTCTCTCTCTCTCTCTCTCTCTCTCTCTCTCTCTCTCTTTGATTTTGTGTCTGATATGAAATTCTAGCCTGCCTTTGTTGAGTAGAAGTTTGGTTCCCTGTTTATTGCTACTATAGCTTGGTTGATTTCTAATTGGGTATGAATAGACAGTTGGTCTGTCTTAAGGTTCCCACTTTCCATGTTTTTATTGAAGAGATGAGGTGATTCAAGTCTGGTACATTGTGCCCAATGGGCAAACACAACTAGAACTGTGAGTGTCAAGACTGTGAAAGAATGGGAAAATTCTAACTGGCTCCCCAGGATTGTCCAGGACATACAAGCAGCAGCTTCCCACCCATTCCCAGAGAGGGAACGTGGCAAATGAGTGGGCAGGTTATACCCACAGCAGTTCCCATCCTAGCCCTAGAGAAGGAAGATGATGAAAGACCTTCTATATTTATTGAACAGCACATTCAACACTATATGGAAAAGAATGGGAAACTCTGTCTTAAAGAACCTTCTTTATTTTTCAATATTTTAAAAGAATTTCTGTGATTTTTTGTACAATATAACTTGATGGTACCTGGACGCCCTCACATACATGTGCCTCCCTTTACTGCCCTGCACCCAATTTAATATACTTTAATAATATTTATTTATTTATAGTAAGTCCCATAGAATTTAATTTGTGTCTCCAAATGCTCTTCAGTGTGAGTCCATCCAGTAGAGCCTGGTTAACCTACCAGCAAGTGTAACATCCTTGAAGAGACTGTCTCTCCCCCTCCCATCAGTCATCAGTTTTGAAAATTTCCTTAGCTTGTGTTGGGCTTTTTTACCCACTTCCCCATGTCTAAGCTGGGATTTTGTCTGGTTTGAGCTTGCATGGGACTTTTGCATGCTTTCATGATTGCTGTGAGTTCATATTAGTAACTGACCAACTGTCTGGAAGAATCTGTTCTTTGTGGTCATCCAGTCCCTCTGACTTGTACAATCTCTCTGCGCCCTCTTCCACAGTGATCCCTGAGCCTTCATAAACAGAAGTTTGATATAGGTGTCCTATTCAGGGACAAGCACTCTGTAACCTTTTTTTCTTTGTACATTGGCCAGTTGTGGGTTTCTGTGTTAACTACTATCTGCTGCATAAGGAAACTAACTTCTCTGGTCAAGAGTTGAGAGATATATTAATCTATGGGTATAACAATAAATTATTAGGAGTTTAATGTGATAGTTATTTGGTAGAAAACTTGTATTGGGCTCTGCCCTATGTCCTGTGACCTGTCTAGCTTCTGGTTCTTAAGACTTATATCAATGTCAGGTGTGGGCTCCATCCTTTGAAGCGGACCTTAAATCTAATTAGACAGTGGTTGGTTATTCCCATAATAAGAATCTATTTAAGATCTATTTTTATGTATGTGTGTATTTGGGAGTGTATGCCACATGTATGTTCCAGAAGAGAATGTAGAATACCCTGGAGTTAGAGCTACAGGTGGTTTGTGAGCTCCCCAACAATGGTGCTGAGAACTGAACTCGCGTCCTCTGGAAGAGCAGCATGTATTCTGAAGCACCGAGCTAGCTCTCTAGCTCCTGTCTTAAAGAATCTTTTACCAGAGTTTTAAAAGAGAGGATTTTGCTTTTCTAACTCTTACTGACTCAGAACAGCATACAAAACCACAAACAGTTGTTATCAACCTATGCCTATATGTTGCTTTCAATATTCTTTGTGGGTAATTTGTTGCTTTCAATCCCACTGCTTTCAAGGATAATATTAGCTCTAATTACTACACACACACACACACATGCACACACACACACATACAAACACACATGTACACACACATTATTCTGGGTCAGGAGCATGGAAAGGTCACAGGGACAAATGAGGAACATAGTTTAAAGTTAAAGCTATGCATTTAACTTGTAAAAGTTGATTACCTGGGAAGCCAAGGAATAGTAAGATTGATCATATTGCTTTCTAAAGGCAAGTTAAATTTAAACAAGCTGAGTACATAGTAGGAAAACAGATGGAACACATAGTTTTACATGAGCTCAAAACATAAGATCAACTTTGAATTACAAGGTTGGGTAAATGTTCAACTTACAAAGGCACGTAAAAAGAACCATCGCCATATAAATTATGTTCATAAAGTGCTAAAGCAAAAAGCAATCAAAAGAGGATGAGAGACGAGCAAAGCACACAAAAGGCATCTATCCAGACCACTTTTAGGTAACTGTGATTTGTGTGAGCTACAGTTCCTAAGGAAAAACTGAACAGCAAGCAAAGTGCTATGCTTTTGAGCTTCTGGAAGGCTTTACGGTCTGAGCAACAGTTCACAGAAGTCATAAGTGACAAAAAGAAAAGCACAGGTTAAAAAAAACTAAGCCCTAGGAATGGGCAGTTACCCTCCCCCCCTGCAAGGTAGGTGGTGTATGTGCACTCGGGGTGAAGTTGTTTGCTTAGCCCTGGGCCCTTTCAGCAGACATGTGGAAATGCAAGGGCCAGTCAAGCTTCTGAGAAAAAGTGACCGATGATGTGGCATAGTGGCCCAGTGTTCAGCACAAGTGCGAAAAAATAATCAAGTATCTGTGTCATCATCTCCAAGGCTCAGGGAAATCTAGAATATGGGGGAGAAAGAAGATCCCAAGGAAGGGCTGAAGTATTGTGTAGCCATTTCATACAAATTGAAACATTCCCTCCTGGAGGGAAAAGCAAAATCATTAAGACTGGAAGTAAATGAAACAAGGCTCAGGAAGTGTCTGAATCTTACAAGATTTTTAAAGTTCATCCCATGGCTATAAAAATAGTATACAGGGGCTGGAGAGATGGCTCAGCGATTAAGACCACTGGTTGTTCCTGCAGAAGACCCAGGTTCGAATCCCAGCACCCATGGCAGCTAACAACTGTAACTCCAGTCCCAGGGGACCCTCTTTTGACCTCCGCCAGTATTGCAGGACATAGGTGCACTTACCTACATGCAGGCAATACATGCATACCCACAAAATAAAAATAGTAAATAAAATTTAAAAAAATAAATAATATATGTAAAATAAAATAAAAATAGTATATAATTGTTGGGGAGAGGAGGCTCTCCAACTTGCTAAACTGCCTGCAAATTGTGCAGAAAGCTCTGAGATGACAGCTTTCATGAATGAACACTGATGCTGAAGTAGAATTTCTAGTGATACAACTGCCCTTGAATCACTCATACGCTTATAAGTAATCCCAGTAAACCCACTTGTTCACAATTCCAGACAGGTAGAATTTTTATTGGTCTGTCATTGGTGCTCTATATGAAGGAACAGACATTTGTTACATCCCCCCTTGAAACTAGCTGCTCTAATGATGTTATACACAACTAGCTATAATTTTATGCTAGCTATAATTTTAAAATATCAAAAATGATATGAAAAACCAAAGGTTCATCTGAAATGTTCATCTCTTTCAAAAGTGAGTTGGATAGTCATAAGGATAAAACACTCAGGAAATATAAAAACAAAAAATTAATCTGTAATTGTGTGCTGGTTAGTTTTTGTCAATTCATTACAAACTCCAGTTACCTGAGAAGAGGAGAAGCCTTGGTTGAGGAATTTCCTCCATTGAAATTGCCCATTGTCACGTCTGTGAGGCCTTTTCTTAATTGATAATTGATGTAGGAGGTCCCAGGCCACATCGGGTGATGCCATCACTGTGCAGGTGGGCTTGAAATGCATAGAAAATTAGCCATCAAGCCAAAGGAAGCAAGCAAGAGCTGCATTCCTCTATGGTCTCTGCTTCCATTCCTGTCTTCAGGTTCCTGCCCTGAGTTCTTGCCCTGACTTACCTTGGTGAAGCATTGTCACCGGGAACTGTAACATTAAATAATTTCTCTCTTCCTAAAGTTTCTTTTGGTCATGGTGTTTATCACAGCAAAAGAAAGTGAACTAGGACAAATGGCCTATATGCCTTCCCACACATCTTGTAATGAGAAGTTTATGCCAGGTAAGACTAGAGGATAAAAAGGAACTTGCATCTTTGTGCCATCTTTGATCCAGGGTGTCATCCCTGGACTTAGTTCTGGACTTTTTTTTAACTAGCTGGAAAAAAAAAAAAAAAGCATGACTCAGTGGTTAAAAGCAATAGCTGCTCTTACAGAGGACCAGGGCTCAGTTTCCAACACCCACATGGCAGCTAACAACCATCTGTAACTCTAGTTCCAGGGGACCCAATGCCCTCATCTGGCCTCCATAGGTATTGCACGCATGTAGTACACATATTTAAGCAAAACATTCATACACATAAAATAAAAATAACAAAATATTTTTAAAAGATAATTTTGGAGTAATCACTACTATAGAGCACTGTTCTTTCCTACACACTCTATGAACTGGATTAATTGAGGGCTTCTTATTTATTTCCTACCTACTATACATGACACCTTATCAATATAAGGTAGACTACTCCGAGATTTCTGCAGTATACCTGCCTTTCCCATTGTCTGTAGAGGCTCTGATGGAGAAAGCATTTCCTGCTCAGTGTGTCAGTCTTTGTATGTTGCATAGCACAGAAGAGTACTGCAGCCTTGGGAATATGTTTAAAGAGAAGATGCTAATTCTTATCACAATAATTCCTTGATCTAATAACAGAGAATTGATATAACAGTGATTTCAAGTATGGACCCTGGATTCTGAGTAAGTGGTTCAGATTCTATCACATACTAATCAGATATCAGAAGACCGCCAGAGCGTGCCGGAGTTGTGGCCTCCCTCTGGCCTGCCTCTGGCAGCTACCGCCTGAGAGCCCCCGCCTGAGAGCCCCAGTTCCTGCCTCCAAGTGGTGGTGAGCTTCCCCTAACTGCGCCATACCCATCCCCCTATCTAGGATTTCCTGAGGCCCCTTCCAAGGCCCAAGGGCAGGTCTGGCTTTGGTAGGCTAAGGCTGAGATCCTACCAGACAGCCTAAGAGGGTGAGTTCCAACCTCCACAGGTGTAGGCTCTGGTCTCAGAAGACCCTCAGAGAGTGCAGCGTTCTGGCCTCCCTCTGACCTCCCTCTGGCAGAGGGCCTGAGAATGCAGAAGACTGCCTGAGAGCCCGGATCCTGCCTCCGCGTGGTGGTGAGCTTCCCCCAATTGCACCATACCCATCCCCCTACCTGGGATTTTATGAGGCCCTTTCCAAGGCCCCAGGGCAGATCTCTCTTTGGTAGGCTAAGGCTGAGATCCTAGCAAACAGCCTGAGGGGGTGGTTTTCAACCTCCACTGGTACAGGGGCTCTGATCTGAGCAGACCGCCAGAGTGCCAAGTTCTGGCCTCCCTCTGGCCTCTCTCTGGCATAGGGTCTGAGAACCCAGGGAACTGCCTGAGAGCGCCCCCCAGCGGCTGGATCCTGCCTCTACGTGGTGAAGGAAGCCTGAGTGTGCCTGACTGGAACTTGAATTGGGCTTCTGTGGGTACTCCTGAATAGCTGATCTGAAGCCATCAGTTCCCTCCAAATTATACCTGAAAGACCCGATCACATACTAATCATAAGGTTTTAAATCATTTACTTGTTCTACTAAACTTTAGTGTCTTTATATGAAAAAAAAAGAACAATTGTATCTACCTTGCGAATCCTATATATATTAAATGACCTAATGTACATAAAACACTCAACAGAGTCCTTGTAGTCTGTATTCATGTATTAAGTGCTTAAGATTGAGATATTATCAAAATAGAAACTCAAAGATGTAAGTATTGCTTAAATGCATTATGGGAAGAGATGACTTATGAACTGTTAGAGGACGAGAAGCAGATGGAGTGGGTCAGAGAAGATTTCATGGAGCATCTGTACCATAGCATCAACAACCTGGTGTCAGGCCAGTTTGAAGTCAGCTTTACTTAACATAACTCTCAGTATCAGAGATCTGAACGAAAAACACTTTCTGTTTTGACTAGCCAAAGAAGTACTGGGAAACTGGATATCCCAATTTCTTCACATCCTCCGAGGCCAATTCTGAGACTCCTGATCTAAAGGACTCATTACTGTCTGGCACGAATACCAGGATTCCCAGGGCCTAAAACCGTAGGTCAAAGTTTTAAGCTCCTGGGCATGTTCATTTGAAATACAAAGAACACACCCTCAAGAAAAGAAAAGTCTTTACCTGAAACTGTTTCATCATTCACACACCCTTAGGGGCCCATTTTCTTGCAACTTAAAGAAGTGGTCCATAGAGGGTTCAATTTTGAAACTGTAACGGTAAGCAGAGGAGGAAGTAAATCCCAAATCTTAATTATATGTAGTTATTTGGGCCATTTCTTCATTAAAAATAGTTAAGTCTAAACAAATCCTATATTCCCCTGACATCTAGCACTCTAAACTTTTAATGATGTCCCTTAGGCTTTCGGGTCAATTTAGACAAAGAGAAAATTATGAAACTTTTAAACAATGATTCATGGCACTCATAATTAATTATTTAATTTTCCCCCTTTACCATAGTAGTCCAAGATTATCTATTGTTAAGAGCTGTTGTCCTGACTCTTTTCTCTGACCAGGCTGTCCCGTGTTGGAGGATGGAGACATCTGAAAAACATCACCACATATTGATCCTCCTTTCATTAGACTTCACTCTCTAATTTACAAGGATGTTCTGGAGGATACCCGAGTCACACCTATAATGAGCTACAAGCGTCATTTATGCAAGAGTTCTTCCCCAGCTCAGCATGTCAGAGTTCTGAGATGCCTTCCCAGTGACATTTTTCTATTTCTTCAATGCCTATAATTATGGTTGCTGCAGCATCTTAAACAACAATCCTGGAGCAAATAAACACAGATGCAGAAATGGAGAGGCAAGGTTTTCTCCACATCCTGCATGAAGGGGTAAAGTGTCCTGGAACCCCTCCAGCAGATAACTCCTACACCTCAAGCAAGATTAAGCCTATTTTATCTACAAAGCTCTGGCACTTAACTTGTAAATGTGCTTCTAAGTATCATCTTAGGAAAACTTGAATGTCAAAACATCCTAGCATCCCAGGTTTTAGCCTTCTCTTTCTACCACTATATTTTTTATTGCTTAAGAAGTTTGTATATACATAAATGTGTTTTGATCAAATATCCCCCCATTCCCTCCTCTTCAGCTCATCCTCTCTTCCACCCACTACCTCATGTGCTCTTTTTCTTAAAATCCAGTGAGTCTACTAAGTAGTGCCTGTATGTGCATGAATGTAAGCCGTATCCTGGAGCATTGATAGGCTCTCAGGGGCCACATCCCAAAGAAAACTCTCTGTGTCTCTTTGTCTCTGTCTCTCTGTCTCTCTCTGTCTCTGTCTCTCTCTGTCTCTCTGTCTCTCTCTCTCTGTCTCTCTCTCTCTCTCTCCTCTAGGGAAAGGTCTTTCTGACCCCACCTATGCTGGGATTTTATCTGACAGTCACTACATTCTTGACTTTCGCTCCCATCCCCAGCCTCAGTCTTTCTTACTTCTTTCCATCACTGAAATGATGATGACTAAAGCCTCCTGCATTCAGGTTTTCTCACCTCTTACTGCCATGACACCTGTGATCTGATGATTACAGTCAGCCATTATGTTTGTTCTTTGAGAACAAGGGGAGCCTTGTTCTCAAAGCTTAGTGTTTCTCTCTAACTTTTACTGATAGGTAAAAAGTTGGCAGAGAACGAGTGAATGGATGATGAGTCACCGAGGCACAGCTAAAACTCCATCAAAATAGGGTTTATTAGCAAAGGGACACATAGGACAGATTCCCTTCCAGGCAGGGAAAATGTCTGCCCAGGTTTTGAGCTGGGGTCTTTTAAAAGGGGAGGCTTCTGCTTCCTGCAGAAGGCGGGAAGATGTATTTTTTTTAAAGTTGGGGGGGGAGTGGGAGAGCAGGACTGTTAAAACCTGTCCTCTTTAGAGATCAAAGGGGAAGCCTGCTGTGTTGGCCAAACAGTGGAGAAAAGTCTGCTTCTCTTGACTTCAAAGACCAAGGTGCTTATCAGCTAGGTTCCCTTTTCTCAGGAGCATGAGAAGTCCTTGGGATCCTGTTGGTGAGGGGGCAGGGCTATCTGAACCTTAACATTTACAACCCAACATCTCCCAGTAGCAAAAGGCAAGCACCCCAAAACACATGAAGAGGTATTTAGGTAAATGGAAAGATAGATAGATGACAAAGATAACATAATAAAATATTATTGATAAAATGTGGGTGATTGGTGTTAACTGCTGTTACAGAGGACTGTCCTCCAAAAGACAGACCATGGACATCAGATGCCACCTTCCCCAGCTTGGTTGCACTGTTGGGAGCTATTAGTCCATTATGTACATTGAGCTGTGGCAAGCTTGCTTGTTTACTTAGAGTTTGTGTTTTGACCTAATCTGCCAAGTCAGGAGGAATGTGTTTATATGGTGGAGTTCACAGCAAGTATTTGACTGCTCCTTGACCCTCAGATACAGGTGGGAAAAACAGCTGTTGAAGCTAATTGAGTTAAGCAAACGGTGGCTATCTCTGATGTTCTACTGTATAAAAAGGCTGAGCTAAAATAAACCGGGCCTGCAGGCTCTACTGACAGTCCTCCCAAGTATCTTTTTCTCTGTCTCTTGTTTTTTCTTTCAATCCTCACTCCCCCTTTCAGGTACTGTCCGTCTTGGCTGGCTGGCGCTGGCATTACACCCGCGTGCCTGGGATCCTCGCAGCCAAACTTGTTACTCTGTTTTCCCAAACATTGGATCTCAGTTTGTCGTAAGGATGGGGGGGGGGGGGCAGACTTCATTTGTGCCTCCCAGAAGGAATTTTAGCAACAAATGTTCATTGTAAAAGTTATTTGAACCTTTTTGAATGTTTGAAATTTTTCAGTATAAAATGTTGGGAACTAATTTATAGTTTAAGAAACTAAGAATACATATGTTTATATTCTATTTGTTACTTTATGTGTATGAGTGTATTGCCAGCACATGTGTAAGTGCATCTGTGTCATGAAGTGCCGGCAGAGGTCAGAAGAGGGCATTGGATCCCCTGGACCAGGAGTTACAGACAGTGTTAGCTACCATGTGGGTCCTGGTAACTGAAGTTGGATCGTCTTCAAGAGCAGCCAGTGCTCTTAACTGCTTGAGCCACCTCTCCAGCCCCGAGAATACATATTTGAATATTACCAAAGGGTTACCAATCATTGAACAACATATGAAAATGGACTTTAGGCTACATATTTCAAGCCACAGTAGTGCTTCCTTAAGTTTTCCATCATAAAAGCCTTTTTGGTTGTAGATGTAATGGAAGTCTAATTTTGTTAATTACACCACTAGTTATACAACAGAAAAGAGAACAGAAAAGTCTACCATTTTAGAATGTTAACACAAATCTATGTACTGGACAAAATGGTTGGTTCACTATTACTCCAAGTTTTTTGGTCTTTAAGTTTTTATTTCTAACTGGATTTACTGTTTAAAACTCTACCTTGTTTCCACATCTGGTCAGTAACCCTTTCCCCTCTTTGAAACTTTTTAGAGATCTTTTCTAGGGAATTTCGAGTTTGAGGGCTATAGTCTCATAGTTTCTCCCAAGAATTCCATTTCTTGGTGCAGGATGAAAGAGAAAACACCTACGGAAACCAGCACCCTACAAATATATTTTTTTAAGAAAATGGTATTTAGGAAATGAAATGCAGGACAGAATATTTTACCTCACCAGCAGAGCCAGGTATGGGAACAGTGGGCACAAAAGAGATCACCATCCTGGGAGAACGAAAGAAAGGGCAAGTCTGAAGAAGATGGAGGCAGAAAAATAAGACTTCACCAGATGGGGCTACAGCATTGGTCAAGCTGCCTCACATGGCCTTTGGATTAAGACTGAGCGTTTATGAATTCCTGATCTTCCGTTGGTTTTTCTTTACAAGACTGTTATTTAACTAGATTCTGACCATGGGATCAGTCACACACTGGGAAGCCAGGTCATCTCAGGGACAGAGAAGGTCATGGAGAGTCAAACAACAGCAATCTGGCCTTTCTCTACCATGGATGAATAGTTCATGAAACAGAGAAAAATGGTCATAAGATCAAAGCCCTGAATTTGTACTCCTTGGATTTTCTGTTCCTGCTACCCGCATGTTTATGGAGCTCTTCATTCTGGCATTTCCCTCCTTTCTATGCACCGTTCCTTTCTCCCCTCCTTGCACAGGTAACCGTGAGAGCATAGTACATCGTTGTCTTTCTAGTTTCTGTGAGTTCATACCAAGTAGTTTAATGATGTAAATGGTGTTGTTGAACATATGTAATATGATAATATTATATATTTATAATTATGATGGTTTGAATGAAAATGTACCCCATAGGCTCCAAGTATTTGGACATTTTGTCCCCAGATGGTGGCGCTGTTTTAGGAGGTTTTAGAAGGTGTGGCTGTCCTGGAGGAAGCATGTCACTCGGGGTGGGCTTGGACAGTTCTTAAGCCTTTCCAGATCTCCAGTTGCTCTCTTGCTTCCTGTGCCCGCGTGATGATGTGAGAGCTTAGCTTCTGCTGCTCCTGCTCCAGCCACCTCCAGCCACCATGCCTCCCTGCCATGACAGACTGTAATTCCCCTGGAACCGTAAGCTCAAATAAACTCTTCCTTCTATAAACTGCTTGGGTCAGTGTTTCTGTCACAGCAACAGAACAGTGACTACTACAATAATCTTTCATACTTATTTCATTAATGCCCATTTTCATTTTTACTGAGTTTTTGCAATTTTCATGCACTATATATTATATATAATTTATATTCCCTCCCCAGTCCACACCTCCCCCTTATTGTGCCCCACCCAATTTAATGTAATTTAATTTAACACAAACACACACACACACATGCATATATACATATATAATACAGCCTATAGAGCTATAGAGTCTGATTTTGTGTCCCCAAATGTCCTTCAACATAGCATCATCCACTGGAGCCTGGTTAACCTACCAAGAGTCCCATCCCTGAAAGACACTGTCTCTCCCCCTCCTAGCAGTCATCAGTTGCCAAAAGTTCCTTATGTTGGATTAGGATTTCTTACCCACTTCCCCATGTCTATGCTGGAATTTTGTCGATTTGAGCTTGCATGGGACTTGTGCATGCTGTCACCATTGCTGCGAGTTCATATGGGTAACTGACCAGCTGACTGGAAAAATCTGCTTCCCTGTGGTCATCCACCTCCTCTGGCTCTTAAAATATTTCTGCTTCATCTTCCACAATGATCCCTGAGCCTTGGGAGGCAGAGGTTCAGTACTGGTGTCCTAGTCAGGGATAAGCACTTTATGTAGCCTCTTGTTCTCTGCACACTGGCCAGTTGTGGTTGTAGTAAGAGTGGAATTGCTGGGTCATATGTCTAATATGGTTTTTTAAAAAGTGTAAGATAGTTTATAAGGAAAATAGCTTTGGAAATTTTCAAATCTTTAACTTAAACACTTTCAGACTCGCTGTCCTTATCTGTAATAGGTGATAATCTCCTTTGTCAACTTAGCAATATAATTTATAGTATAGCTAAATAAACTTATTAAGGTGAGATACATAAAAAATAGTTCATCTTTTCTGAAATGATTAACCGAACACACTCAAAAACGTCATATACAAATGATACAACTTTGACTCTCTATCGCCATCTGGTGGCACTATATGTAAATTTTAGAAACATTATTTTAGAGGCGCTGCTAATCCATTTAAAGGTGGAATTTTGCATGCTATACTCCAAAATTGCTAAGTCCATATTGCTATATTTAAGAATTTTCTTCCAATATTTAAACCTCTCTGTGACCAGAAAAGGTGCCCCACCTCGACCCAGAAGCATAGCCAACCAGGGAGCAAAGCTCCTCCTTGAAGCTTTCCAGAGCGTGCATCACATTATCTGCATGAATTTTCTAGAAAGTCTACATATAGGGCCATCCACAGTGGCTCAAGATATTATGTATATCATTTTAGGCTTATTCTGTGCTTTTGTAATTACATGTTTTTCTAGCTAAATGGTCTTAAAGGCCCAGGACTAATAGACAATTGGAGAATATACTCAAATAAAAATGTGATTTTGCAAATAAATTCCCTAGAACTAAAGCAAAAAGGATAAAATGAAATATGGATGCCACTTTATAATGTATTTAAGGGCAAAAGGCCAAGAATTTCTAGCTACCCAGAGTAAGGGTGCCGTGTGCTCCAAGATCCATCCATCCATTTATTCATTGAGCATTTATTGAACACTTCTTATGTAGGTCAGAAATTTACTGGATGAGTAGGTAAAATGAATACATATTGTGCCTGGAAGTAATACTCAATAGTCTGGCTTTGTGTGCATGATTCATATGAGAGGTTGTGAAAGAGATGACCTTAAATTTCCCTAGGTGGTATCCAGGCACTGAGCAGGCAAGTCCTAGGCAATCAGTTTTTCGCTCCTCCCTCTGCTGGACTTGAGTATTGCAACACATGCAAATCAAGCTGTCCACTGGCTTGGTGCTGTCTAGAGAATTTTAAACTCTGTTTGATGAAATTCTTAAGGAAAAATACAGTGTTGAAGTCTGAAGTGACCCATGGAGCAATTTAGTAAGTGGGTATGCTAAGACCACCAAAACCTATGAACTGTGAGTCAACAAGCAACCATTGTTCAGCCTAACAGCATCAATAATATTGCAAAGAATAAAATCTGTAACTACTACTCCCAAACTGCATTCTTACTCAGGCTCCATGTTTTTTAAATGTTTTATTTATTATTTTTCTTTTATGTGTGTGAGGGTATTGCTTACATGTATGTAAGTGCACCCATGTCGTGCAATGCCCATGAAGATCAGAAGAGGGCATTGGAGTCCCTGGAACTGGAGTTACAGAAAGTTGTTAGCCACCATGTGGGTGCTAAGAACCCAACCCAGGTCCTCTGCAAGAACAGCCAGTGCTTTTAACCACTGAGCCATCTCTCCAGCCCCTGTAGGTTTTTGTTTTGTTTTGTTTTGATTTGGTTTGGTTTGGTTTGGTTTGGTTTGGTATTGTTGTTTTAAGACAGAATTTCTTTATAGCCCCAAGATAGCCTGGAAATCCCTAGGTAGACCATGCTGGCCTCATCTGCCTATCCTGCTTCCAGAGTGCTGGGATTAAAGGCATGCACCACCATGCCAGTCCAGTTATAGATTTTAAAGGAAAACGGCAATCACAAGGGTAGCCATTTATTATGTTAGATGTTGACAAACTTTTCTCTATGGAAGTGAAATGATTTACAATTTTGTTAGCAATGCATGAGTGCCTGATTCTCTGGGTCCTCCCCAGTCTATCTGAATTTCTTTACCTGGTTTAATCTAACAGTCAAATCAAACATACCACTCTATCTTTTAACCTTTTATCTATGCACAGTTATTAAGAGATGGGACAGGGTAGTGGTGGTGCCTATGGCTATGGCTAGACTGAGTTGGAATTCTAGTTGTACAAGATACTGGTCAAGTGTGGTTGTGAGGTCTCCCAAACTGTCTGTGCTTCAAAGTCGTTATCTGTGAAGAGCTAGCCAAAGGAAGGGCTTTAGCCTGCCACAGAGGAAGGGTTTACTAAATACTATATATTATGAGGGAAATTTAACATTTTCTTCATTTGTTTAATGCTCATATAACATTCTCTTCCTTTGATGTCTTTGAACTTATAGTATGAAATTGCAAAGTCCTAACATCCCAAGGTTACAAAAAGACTGTATTTTTTAATTTAATACAGTATGATACTTTGCATCCGCTCCTCCTTGCCTTTTCCTCTTCACATCTGCCTGCTGTGTCCTGGGTCATTTCTTCAGCAATAGCTGCCATTCATTCTGTTCAACTGTATTAGTCTAGCAACCCATCTATTGAGTTTGAAATTTGATCTGCCATATTTTTATTATTTTAAAAATATTTTATTAATTCTGTGAAAATTTCATAGACGTATACATTGTGTCTTGATTATATCCACCCCCACTCCCTCCTTCCAACTCCCAAAGGACTCCCCAACACATCTCCCTTCCAACTTCATGTCCTCTTTTAAAATTTTTTATTTATTTTTTTAACTCAGTGAATCAAATGAGTGCTGCCCATATGCACATGGGTGTGAGGTCATCCACAGGGGCATGGCAACCTGAAAGTGTTAATAACCCAAATCTCACTCTCCCTCCCCCACGTCATCAACTGCCAATAGCTTCTCAGCTAGGAGTGGGGCCTTGATGTTCCCCTCCCACGCTGGAATTTTTAATTGACTTGATCTCATTAAGGTCTTGTGCAGCTTCTGGGAGTCCATGTGTGGAATAGCCATGTAATGTCCTAAAGATGACATCTCACAATACTGGCTTCCCCATCCTCTGGCACGTGCATCATTTCTACTCTTTCTTGAAATGCCTTAATTCCCTGCCTATAAAATGGAAATGGCAATGAGAACAGTCATAGTTCAAGGAATGTTATAAAAATTACATGTAATGCCCATATAAGAGCACAGGGACCTAGAAAAAAAAATGGCTCTATGGGTACAAGTACCTGCTGCAAGGCCCAAAATCCTGAGTTCAATTCCCAAGACCCATTTAGTGAAAGGAAAGGACCAACTCCCAAAAGCTGTCCCCTGTGACCTCCACATGTGCAACATGGTACATATGCCCACACATGCATACAAAATGAATAAAGAAAAATACAATTTTTAAATTTTTAAGGAACACATAGCACATTATAACTGCTCACTAGCCACTATTGCATCCAATATTCTACAAGCATTTACTGTGTGCTAACCAAGTACAAACACCAATGACTATTAAAATGGTAAGCTTAAGAATTTCTAAGTTAGGATCTGGCAGCTATTGTTGTTACTACAATCTTGTTTAGAGAAGCAGGCATTCAGAGGGTCTGTCTCATATGACATCCCCTGGAAAAACCCACTTCAAAGACAGCCTGGCCTTGGACTTCTCTTGGTAGATTCCAGTAATCCCATCGTTGGAGACAGGGCCAGCCCCAAAGTCCAATCTCTTCTCTACACCCAGACTCTCTGCCTGCACTAGCCACTATTTTGAGTCAGGACAAGTAACAGAAACAGGAAGAAAGAACAGCTAGATGTTCTAGGCTCAAACCTAGATCTGCTACTTCAACCTGACAACTTAATCTCTCTGTTTCTTCATACTATATATTTGGTCATATTTAGATCCCCTCCTGTATCATCTACACTACTCTTTCTAACCCTTCATGAAATTTCTGTATTCTAATATATAGAGAGATAGAGAGACAGAGCAAGACAAAGAGAGAGTCAAACTTGTGTTACCAAATACCCTTTGGTGTGGATTCATCCATTTGAACCTGTTCAACCTACTAAGAGTCTCACCCTTAAATGAGACTGAATCTCCTCTTCCCAGCAGTTATGGATTGCCAATAATTCCTCAGGTAGGGCTAACATTTCTTACCTAGGTTTCCAGGTTACACTGGAATTTTGTCTGGCTTGAGCTTATGTGGAACTTGTCCATGCTGTGAGTTCATATGAGTAACAGAACAGCTGCCTGGAAAATTCAGTTTCCTTGTGGTCATCCACCTCCTCTGACTCTTAGGATCTTTCTGCTGCCTCTTCCACAGTGATCCCTGAGCCTTGGGAGACAGAAGCTTGATGTAGGTGTCCAATTCAGGGATACGCACTCTGCAGCCTCTTATTCTCTGCATATTGGCCAGTTGTGGGTCTTTGTGTTAATCACCATCTGCTATTTAAGGAATCTTCTCTGCTGAAAGTTGAGAGATACATTAATCTATGGATAGAACAATAAGTCGTTAAAATCAGTTCAACACTATATCTATTTAGCAAAATAGTTGTATTAGGCTTTCTCCCATGGCCTGTGGGCTGTCTAGCTTTAGACTCCTAGGCCTGGTATCAATGTCAGGTATGGGCTCTACCATATGAAGCAGATCTTAAATCCAACTAGAAAGTACTTGGTTACTCCTATAATATTCATGCCACTGTTGCATTGGTGGGCATATGTTCTAGGACAATTGTTGTTATAGCTTGTTAGATTCACAGCTGGGTAATTCTCTTCAGGTAGCTTGCATAGAATCTTCTGGTACTATGAAAGTTAGACAGTAGAGTTGAGGCTTTGAAGGCAGCAGCAGCTTGATTTCTCCCTGTTTGTTCTACAGTTCATGCATGCAGTATCTTCAGTAATTGGGTCTTACTGTGAAGTTCTGGTAGGTAACCAAGAACAGAGGCAATGGCCAGTGTTATATGAGGGTCTATGGGATGCCTGATTAACAACTTCAAAAGAGTGAATCAATTTCTGGCATTGGGCTTTTACTTTGCAAGCCTATGGTGTCTAGTAGGAGCAATGTCCCCTTGTTATAAATTACTCCTTTTAATCTCTTTTTGTAATATATGCATATATTTTAAGTAGTTTCTATGGTGGTAAATTTCCATATGGCTTTTTCTAAAGGCCTTCAGTGTTAGTCATCCCTCTCCAGGCCTCTGCCCTGTCCTCCCATTCCACTCCCTTTCATTCTTCCTGTTCTATTATTCCCTTTTCCTCCTTCATATTCTACTCCCCTTCCCGGGAAGCCTACACACACACACACACACACACACACACACGCACACACACGCACGTGCACGCACATGCACACACACACCCATGACCCTTTATTAGATTCTTGACTGCTCTGTGTTTTCAAGTTGAAGATATCTTAGATAGGCATGTTTCAATTTAGTATTCCTAACTGAAATGTTTTTGCCCTTTGATGAACATCTCTCGTTATGAAAGTTATGACTCATTAATTTTACAGGGAGTCAATTATCTCTACAAGTATGACTATGATTGTATTCTTACAATCCACTCCTACACTTCTCTTGACACTGTCTTGATGGGTCCTGGTCCTATACGTCCTGGCCTAGAGGACCCAGGGAGAGAGAGAAGGTAGAAAGGGTCATACTAACACATTAGCAGGAACGCTTCATTCCTACTCACCCTCTGGCATACCATGGAAATTAGACAGGGCTGATTTTTGTTTCTAATTCCATATTTGTATTTATTTTTTAATTTTGAAAATTTCCTTTGTAAACAGTATCTGTACATTTTCTCATTTAAAAAAATTATTTAATAACCACATAATAAGAAGCATTTCATTACAATAGCATTGACATAATCATATTTCATTTATTATTTTTTATTTTATGTGTATGAGTGTACTGCTTGCATGTATATAAGTGCAAGGCCCTCAGAGGTCAGATGAGGGTATTGGATCCCCTGGTACTGGAATTACGAACAGTTGTTAGTCACCATGTGGGTGCTGGAAATTGAGCCCAGGTCCTCTACAAGAGCAGTCAGTACTCTTAACTGCTGAGCCATCTTTCCACCTCATGGACTTTTTTTTCAGAGCTGTGTGTCCAGGGACCAAGTCCAGCATTTTTCCCATCTGCCCGCATACTCCATCTCTCTTCCCAGTTTTCAGGGAATCAATGGGAACAGGGTCTTTTTTGACAAAAGAACTTGGTTGCCATATGGGGCTCAAATCACAGATGTTCTCAGATTGAGTCTAAAATGTGATCATTTGTACAGTTGTACCACCAGAGGGCAGAGCATCATCACGGGGAATAGAGGCAGCAAAGACATTCAGATAGAATCCTCTAGAAAGCCGGATTGCACTCCGGTTTCCTAAGGGGTTGGCAGGATCCTGAAGACCACTTTATAATTCCAGACACCATGCCTTCTCAGAACCCTCACCCCAGGGTGCCAGAATCTCACTGGTAACTCTGGAGATTGAGTGTATTCATTTGATACAGAATAAGGGAAAATAATCAAAGTGAAAGGCTGTTGTTCCTCTCCTGCTGCCTTTCTAGAACCCCCCGCCCCACGACGTTGATAAAGGCTTTAGCTCAAGTTCAAGGTGGTCTTCAGGTGTAATTTTAGAGCATTTGGGCAGTCCTTTGTGGACTGGCATGAACTGCTTTAATTTCTGAAGTTATGTTCCTAAATTAACTTTAAAGATCTGTTGGTCATAGAAACGAAGTTCAGAGTCAGGCTTAGACTGGAAGGCAACAGGAATCTTTGTACTGAAGTATATTGTAGAGATTTAATTGGCAGGATTATCTATGACTATGTTGAGAGGGCCCAGAATGGCCCACACACACTGCAGTTTTCTGGCTTCCCCATCACAGTTAATGTAGGCGTTATAAGGGAACATCTTTCCTCCAGAGAGGCAAAGTTCTTGGGCTAGGGCACAAAAAGCCTGGATTTAAGGTCCAGTTTTGCCCTTGCTGTGCAGCTTTTTTCTGGGAAAGTTATTGAGTTAGTCTGGGTTTTAGTTTCTCACCTTTGAAAGCAATGATTTCTCAAGGAGGATAGTTACCTACAGAGGAAGGAGTTGTATTCTAATTTGGTAGTTATTTATGCCATTTCTAAATGATTCCTTCATTAGCCTTGAGATGACATGAATGAAGGATGAGGGATTGAGGTTGACTGTATCAAGGTTATCTTCCAAGGTCGTGGAAAGAGTGTGGAATGCCAAATTAGTTTGATTCTGCTTCATTTCCAGATACGTGCACACATTTACCATCTCTGGTGTTTAATTAGTTTGTATGGTACAGGAAGCATAGCACATAAGAAGAATTACACAGGCAGATGACTGGAGCAGACAGCTCTGCGAGGGTCTGGGGAAGAACACTGTGTATGCTTTCCCTCTCCGTCTCAGCAATGCATTGATCCCTCATTTGGAAGAAATCAATACTGACAAGCACAGGAGAAAGGTTTACTCGGATACATTTGTTATCTGAGATGTCTTTAGACATCTCACACAGCAATAGAACATCAGCCTCAGTTCCCCATCACAGCCACTAACCCAAACAGATAAATGCTGGGGGAGAAGCTGTTTGGGGAGTGGAGCTGTGGAATATCAAGGTTAGAGTCAAGGGGATCTTTGAGTCCCTCTGGTCTAACGCCCTACAACACAGATGAGATGCTGGCAGCCAAGAAGAGGTGGAAGGTAACAAGGGTAGAATATCTGTAGATGCCATCCCATGCCCTCAGCCCTGGATTGCATCATTCAGAGCCAGGAGACCCTCCCAAAAGGAAAAAAAATACAGGCTTATGGTGAGCTGGACCTAGAATTGTGACTTGAGCCTACCAAAAAAAATATATTATGTATTTTTCAGTTTCTTTACTTGTAGAAGTTATGTCATGTGCTAAAGACTGTTACATGTAAAAATCATTAAAGCCTAAAATCATAAAAACAACTCTATAAAACTGCTGCTCTAACTTATGACTACTTTAGACACAGAATCAGAAGCTTGCCCAAGGTCATACCCCTATAAGGCAGCAGTGGCCGTTGAACACAGGTAATGTAGCCATAACACATACATTACTTTGTCCCTCCATAAATGTAAATTGCCAAGGCATTCTTTATCACTAGAGTTTCATGTGCTTTGAACTTGAAGCTGAAGGATACAATGTCATTTGGGTAAATTCAGGAAAATATTGGCTCATGGATGGCAGCTTTTATTAAATTTATTTTTATTTTGTGTGTATGAGTGTTAAGCCTACATGTATGTAAGTGCACCCCTGTCCTGCAGTGACTTCACAGGATAGATGAGGGCATTGGATCCTCTGGAACTGGAGTTACAGATGACTGTTAATGGCCATGTGGGTGCTGGTATTTGAACCCAGGTCTTCTACAAGAATGAGCCAGTGCTCTTAATCACCCAGATGTCTTTCCATCCATGGATGGCAGCTTTTGGCCCTAAAGAATTTCACGGTGATTTGGCCCCATAGAGAGAGTGCCCAGGCTGCATATTCTCAAACATCTTTCCACCCAGAACATTAATTATTCATAATGCCCTTAAATACTCTTCCATGATGAAATGTTAAGTGACATAAAATAAATAAAAAGATAATTCAATGACCCCTGAGCTAGACAGACAAGCAGGCCTACCTAGTGCAGGCCAAGGGTAGAATGAAGCAGAACAAATGTGATTTCTGATTACATCTCTTTAATTCAAGGTACTGCATATCCCCAGGCAGCTAGGACTCCATCCCATTCTAAACGAAAGCAAAGAAAGTTGATTCCCCAGCATCCCTTTATGTACTGCCAAACTCTCTTTTAGAATCTTGGCAAGAAGTTCTTTCCTTTTCCTTTCTTTTTTTTTAACTTTTAAAAATTGAGGTATGATATGCGAATATATATGTGCACCCACATAACCAACACCTACATCATGATATAGTGTTGCGGGTTCTCCTCAGGCCAGCTGTGAAGACCCTAACCTGGATTGGGTCCCCTGCTGATTAGGGGGTAAGAGGCGTGGAGTCACAACACACAGACCCTGGAGTCGGGTAGAAGCAAGCACTAGGCGAGGTGCTGCAGACTCGTTTAATGCAGGAGGAGGCACACCTTATATCTCCCTTTTCTCCACCCCTAAGTCCCTTTAGTCAGTGTATCGTTTCCTGATTGGTCCATGCCCTGCAGTCTGTCAGCAGTCACTGGGCTCACGAGCAGGGTACGGAGGCATGGGCTCCTTTTGGTGGGCTATTTGTGGACCAAGAAGTGAAGTGAATTCTCGCTGAATCCCAGGGCTCTGGGTCCGTGCCATCTTTGGAGGCCTCCTGCTACATTTCCACCCTTTTTCTTTAAAAATGACTGTCCAGCGAGAGCCTGTAGGCAGCTCCACCTCAGGATGACCCCAGGATCATGGACTGTGCCTGTCTTAGGTTGTCCTATTTGGGCATGAAACCGTCATTGGAGCATGGACATACACGTCCATGTCCTGGCTTAGGTTGATTTAGCCAAACAGGAGCTTACCTGTCATTGGCTACCAGCCCTCCAAGGGGTATCATCCCGGGGGATCAGTCGAGGTGGGGAATTATCTGTAGGAGGCCTCGTACATTTGTGCAAGCCAAGTCTGTCAGGCTGCTTAGGGCGGGTTGAAATCATCTTCATGAATTGCTCTGAAGGCCTGATACACCGAGTGACTGAATTTTCTCTGACTGCGGGAATGAAGAACAAGGCATTTAAGAAGTAGAAAGAGAAGAATAATTATGCCTGTCAGGAGTAGGTAAGTGATGATCCAAGACGGGTCAAACAGTGCTTTTAGATTAGACCAGATTTTCTCTAAGAACCCTGAATTGATGTCCAGCGTGGGGGCATGGGTATAATTTAGAGCAATAATTTGATTAGTTAGTAATATAGAGTAATTAAGAAACTTTTGATTCCAGTAGCCGTGAATATGGTGTGCGAGTTGTAGGCGTGCTTCAAGTGCTTCAGTAATATTTTGTACTTTATAGGGGGTGTGGCAAAGTGACCTAAAGCGAAGGTCACAAGCTACCAGAGCCATGTCTTTGGTAATTGCCAGCTCTTCACTTAAGAGATCAATTTGTTGTTGTAACACATTAATTGCCTGGTGAAGATGCTGATTGATAAGGGACTGGGTATGAAAGGTAGAGGAGGTTTTGGACACAGCCTCATTAACTGTCTCCACGGTAGTGGAGGATTGGGTGATAGCTACTGCAGCGGTGGCTGCCAACCCTAATGCAAGGATGATGGCTGAGATGAGAGCGGCAGTTACCCTGAAATCCCATTTTAAGCGGGGAGCTTGTGACAAGGCTGTCCGCTCTATAAGGGTGACAGCATGGAAGTGGGTTGCATTGGTGACTGGAACCCAAAGGGCCATGAGTTCACACATAAAGAGAACTATGTGGGCTGGATGGTTCCAGCAGGCTGCCAGTACACAGGTGGCGGTGGTATCGGAGCAGTTGAGTTGTCCCCAAGGGTCAGAGGTAACATTGGCTAGCAATAAGGCAAACGGGGGCCGCACGAAAATGGGGGTAGGGGGCCAGGATGTCGTGTGATCGATGGATGTAAGGATTTTGTTTTCAGCACAAGTAGTGTAAGTGTCGTTGGCAAGCTGAAGGCCCTGCTGTGCCAGTAACAGCCTCATGTCCATGCAGGCATGTGGACCACAGAGGTCCCAGTTACCAAGTATTAATTCGCGGTTGGCATGGGAGATCTTAATGCCACAGGGATAGGTGGGGGCCACTTGTCTCCAAGATCCTAGGGGGTGATTAGAGGGGGAGCGGCTGAAGCGGCAAAAGGGAGGGATGGCATGGTTGGGCTTAGGGTGGCATCTCTGCCATGGTATAGGGAGCGTGAGGGAAAAGGGTGCAAGGGAGCATATGCATGGGCAGTTGGGGAGCGGTAGGCGTAGAATGGCAGGGCAAAATGGGGGCGGAGGGGTGGCAGTCCCCTCTGCCTCAAATCCAAGACTGATCAAACAGTGCTTTTAGATTAGACCATATTTTCTCTAAGCATGTAATCCAAGGAAGCACCGCCAGCATGATCTTGGATGGTCAGGTTGAACAGCCCAATGCATGAGGATGCATTGTTGGTAGTGAAGCATAGAGAATTATTTAGGGGCCAAGAGCTGTTGAGTGATTCCCAGGAAGTAACTGGGTCCATGGTGGGGAGGCCAAGCATAGAATTGGTTGAATAGAGGGTGGGATAGGCTGAGGAATGAAGCGATAAGGGCAAGAGTATAGGCGGAGAGGGGACCAAGGCCCAGAGATCATGGGCTGTGGTAGGGGCGGGGAAGAGCAGAATTAGTTGAATAGAGGATGGGGAAGGCTGGGGAAAGAAGCGATAAGGGCAAGAGTATAGGTGGGGAGGGGATGAAGGCCCAGAGATCATGGTCCGTGGCAGGGGCAGGGAAGAGCAAACCAATTATCCAGATAGCGGCAAGGTGCTGGTCTCACACATCTTGCTGGAACCCATACTGGCTTTGTTTCTGTCTAAGGAAACACACAAGCATAGCCTCGCCCTCTTGTTAACAAGGGGGTGGGTGGTTGCCACTGATATGTTACGGGGCCCTTCCATCTCACTAGTGGCAGGGGTGTAGGCCTAGGTATGGAAGCCCAGTGTTTGTAAGCTGGGCTCAACCCATTTTTGTTGAAGGACAGGAAATTAATGCTGAATAGAGCTTTAATTAGAGCCAGGTGCGGGTCCCTTTTAGACTCAGGGGTAACAAATTTTTGTAATGTTTTCTTTGAGGGTCCTATTTGCCCACTCCTATGGATTATAAGGGATGCCAAGGGAGTGGCTAATTTTCCATGTTGACAGTAATGATTGGAATTGTAGAGAGATGTAAGCTGGCCCATTATCAGTTTTTAGGGTCCATGGCACTCCCATTACCAGCATTGCTGATATGACCGCCTTAATGGTATGTGAGGCCTTTTCACCGGTTTGAGTGATGGCGAAAAGAAAGGAGGAGTAGGTGTTAACAATAACATGGACATACTTAAGATTACCAAAGGATTTATAATGGGTGACATCCATTTGCCAGAGGGCACTGGGTAGGAGACCACGCGGGTTAACTCCATATCTATTGAGGGGGCCTAAGGGAGCAAGGGTTTCACGTGTAACGCAAGATCTGCTCAGATGTTTGCATTGAGAGATGGGTAGGTCGGGTAGAAGGTGGTGCAGACTGCAAGGAGAAAGGTGAAATTGTTGGTGTAAGGCTCTGGCTTGTTCTAGCAGAGGAATCTCTACAGACATAATAAGTTTATCTACTTTGTCATTTTCCTTTGCCAAGATCCCTGGGATCTTGGTGTGTGATCTTATGTGGGAGATGTGCCAGGGCCATTGTCTGTTATCTAAGATAATCT
>NW_008353126.1:910234-921037 GCF_000622305.1 Nannospalax galili
GAGACCTAGACATTTTAAATAGGCAAAGCAGACTGGGTATTGCAGCCTGTAAAGTATTGTGAATTTTTTGTGCTATCAGTATGTCGTCCATATAGTGGATGAAAATTAGGTCTTTGGGGATGTTGTTTAAGGCCTTATTAGCATATAATTGACAGATTGTGGGGCTATTTTTCTTACCCTTTGATAGTACCTTCCATTGGTATCTCTTGGCTGTTCTCTGAAAGTTGGGCTCCCATACTGTGAAGGCAAAGTGAGGTTTATCTTGTTCCGCTTTAGGAATTTGTAAGAAACTATCCTGAATATCAACTATGATATGATGGGATGGGGGGATGGCTATAGGGTGTGGTAAGCCTGCTTGTAACGAGCCCATCTTTTCCATCTGGGCACTGACTGCTCTAAGATCTTGGAAGAGTCTGTATTTCCCAGATTTTTTTTTAGTAACAAATATAGGGGTATTATGGTTACTGAGAGAGGGCTCAATGTGGCCAAGCCTCAATTGTTCAGCTACCAAATTTTTGAAGGCAGATAATTTAGGTTCTATTATAGGCCACTGGTCCACCCAAATGGCATCATTAGAGAGCCAGGTGATGGGGATCAGCTCAGGGGCCAAGATTGGAATCAATCCCAGGTGGGCAGTGGCCATTAGGATTGGAGTGTTGGACAAGGTGTTGTCCTTTCCCTGATAGTCCCAAGTTATCATGGAGTATGATATCATCACAAAAGGCACAGTCATCCATGGTAAGGACCGCGCCCGTGTCCTCTAGGACGTCTCGACCCCACAAGTTATGGGGAACATCCGCTACTATGGGGGTAACTGTGCCCTGGTTCCCATCCAAGTCCCTTCAATATACTGGACGTGTGACCAGCTTGGTACCTTGTGTGCCACCAACTCCTTTTATTGGCAGGCCTGGCCAGTATTTCCAATGAGGGAATTTAAGGGATTTAGTTTCTGATATAATGGTGACATCAGCCCCTGTGTCTACTAGGCCCTTTATGGCAGTTCCATCTAGGAACAGGGTCATTAGTGGGGAATGGTTGAGGATTGGGAGAGTCCATAATATCTGTCTCGTTTCCCCTCTTGTGGGCGGGGCTGAAGGGCGCCCCGGGTGGAGTTTAAAGGAGCCAAGTCCGGTTGAGGCTGTGACCTACAGTCTTTAGCCCAATGGAACCCTCTTTTGCACTTGGGGTAGCGAGTCTTGGGGCAGACTGTACCTCTTGGGCAGTGGCTACGAAAGTGGCCAAGCCCCCCACAGTTCCAACAGCCTTCCTGCACACCAAAGTGGGCAGGTTTTCCTTGAGACAAAAGAGTCTCCAAGGACGCGGTCAAAGCCTCAATAGGGCCTGCCCTAGGGTCCAAGTCTCTAGTAGCAAGTACCCATTTGTGAATGTTATCATTGCGACAAGCGTGGTAGCATTACGAGTAGGGATGTTTAGTCCCTCCCAAGTTAATTGTTTGATAAACACCTCTCGGGTGGGTCCAGACTCCATCCTCCGCTCTACTCCCTCGGTGACATGGGTAAGGAAGTCTGTGAAGGACTCCCCTGACTGTTGAATCAAATTACAGAAAAAGACTTGTGGGTCACGGGGGGAGCAACATTTAAGGGCCTTAAAGACCAAGTCAGAAACTTGTTAAAAATAGGCATGGAGGCCAATAGTAGACTGGGAGATGGGGTCAGTATATTGTCCACATCCCGTGAGCATGGCCAACATAATGTTGAAGCCATATTGGAGATTTAAGAGTGCCTGGCTTTCAGCCTGATCGTCATAGGCTGCGCACCAGTTTAGAAAGACTGAGGGTTCTAAGACTGCCTTTAGTAAGGTATACCAATCATAGTGGGTTTGTAAACATAAGGACCACTGGCGAAGAACCTGCTTGAAATATGGGGAGTCAGGGCCGGATTTCTCAGCTGCCTTGCAGATAAGAACGAGGTCAGCAAGTGGGGTGGGCAGCCATGGACGCTGTGCCGCATCGGGGCCAACGTTAACCAGAAATGCAGACAAAGGTGGGTGAGGCTTTAAGGAGGGCAGTCTAGGAGGGAGGGAAACATTAGCAGGGGAAGGGGCAGGATGGTTACTTGTGGGGGGGAGAGTAACTCCTTCCACGGGTAATGGGGTAGGGGAATTTTTGAGCATGGTAGCTCTAGGAGAGTATCCTGAGATATAGGCAAAGGAGCTCCTTCCTTATTGGAAGTGGGCGCAGAGGCAGTATCCACCTCTGGGTCCAGGGGGTCCAGGGGGTCTAAGGTCGAGGTAATTGCCAGATCTACACTGAATTGCTCCCGGCAGTGTTTGTTGTAGGCCAAGATGACTTCCTCGGGAGAGGAGGATTTAAGGCTAGCAATGATGGCTAGGAGGATGGGTACAAATGATGCAGGGGGAGTGGTCCCTGACCTGACCTCCCTTTTTCAGGCCAGAAAGAGGACCCACATCCATGTGTCAGGGTCCCACATGTTTTCAAGGGAGACCCACAGAGCCAAATTAGTGGCTTTGTCCCAAAAGTGTTCTATATTTTTTGGTTTTACTTTTAACCCTCTAGTTTTAAGGAGAACGCTGAGTGCTGCCATTTGTGGTTCCCTGCATTGTGGTGGTAAACTGCCCATTGTGGGAGGGTCTCGTGAAGGGGAATTTGCCACAAAAGTAGAAGATGAGGGTGACTACCAAGAGGGCACAAAGGAAGCAAAGAAGCACTGTGAGCCACTAAGATGTAAACCACTCCAACATGTAGAGATGTATTGGATCCAAATGTCTTGTGCTCAGTGAGGGACTTCTGGAGGCCGTGACACCTCCAGCCGTATGTTTATACGGTGTCTCCGGGACAGGCAACAGGGTGACCCAAAGCCTGGGCTCTGAGTTTGGGGTGGATCAGCCCTTATGTGAACTCACCAGGAAGAGCCGAGAGGGGGGAGGTGCCGACATGGGCTTTGGGACCACGTGGCGGAGTGTGCCTCCCTGATCTAACAAACTAGTCCAACAAAAAAGATGACAGACAGGGTGGAGGGGACAGAGGAGGGGGCTACTCTCTTAACCTCAAGCAGCTGAAGAAACAGACAAGACCAGAGGCCTACTTACGGAACGAACCAAGGTTCTGGGTGTCGCCAACACCGTGGGCAGGAGTCCCTGTTCAGGCGCCAGGTGTTGCGGGTTCTCCTCAGGCCAGCTGTGAAGACCCTAACCTGGATTGGGTCCCCTGACAATTAGCGGGTAAAAGGCATGGAGTCACAACACACAGACCCCAGGAGTCGGGTAGAAGCAAGCACTAGGCGAGGTGCTGCAGACTCGTTTAATGCAGGAGGAGGCACACCTTATATCTCCCTTTTCTCCACCCCCAAGTCCCTTTAGTCAGTGTATCGTTTCCTGATTGGTCTGCACCACGCAGTCTGTCAGCAGTCACTGGGCTCACGAGCAGGGTACGGAGGTGTGGGCTCCTTTTGGTGGGCTATTTGTGGACCAAGAAGTGAAGTGAATTCTCGCTGAATCCCAGGGCTCTGGGTCCACGCCATCTTTGGAGACCTCCTGCTACAATATAGAATGCTTCTAGAAGCCCAGAAGTTTCCCTTATGCTTCTCTCCAATCAATATCCATCCCATACACATGAGAAATCATTATTTTGACAAGAAGTTTTTTCTAAATCTAACATACATTCTCGCTGCTGTCATTGCTTTGACTTCTTATCATTTTAATTTGAAAGAAGGCCAAGTAATCACCATTGACTATGACAGGAGGCTCACAGGGCAGTTCAGGAAAAGATTATACTAGTCTGGTGTGGAATAGCCTAGGGGGAAGATAGCACAGGGGGAGGTCTGTGGGGTGTTTTGGAAATAGAGGTGGTAGGGTTGGAGGTGGAAGTGAAGGGAAAGGTGGAGTCAGGCAGGGCTCTTAGGTTTTGACTTGAACATTTTGCAGGGTGTAACTATTTGTTGGGAAAGGGAGGATTGCAAAGTGGCAGGTAGGAGACAGGATATGAGCTCTGCTGTGGTTTGCTACCTTCAGATACCTAGAGGCATCCAAGTTATCTTAGATAAGAACCATCGACCCATGCATGGATTTTAAAATCAGGGGTGGCGTAGAGTCGCCCAATATAGACATAGCAGAAGACAAGACCCAAGACAGCCATGTAATTGTTCTTGGCTATGATCTACTTTGCCATCAGTATGTTCTAACAATTATAAAGATGAAAAGGAACATCATGTAATATATAATTTAGTCTTGAGTTTTAAGAAATTTACCTTCAGTTTTTTTTTGGGGGGGGTCATTATCAAATGTTTGGCATTCTTACATGATGAAGAGAGTTCTGAGTCTCACTTTTGGTTGACTAGATATTCCTTTGAGATGCTAGTGGTCCCCAACCTTTGTAAACACAGACCTCCAGGTGATTCCCAAAAGCCCTTTCCATTGTTTCAAAGAGAACAATTTAAATTATATGTTTACCTGTCATAAATATGTACAAACCAGTCATGTCAGGTTTTCTGCTTAGAATAGAATTGTATCAGTGGACAATCAGAAACTTGATTGGGCAGTAACATGTCTTCAATTATTTCTAAAACTTAAGAAATGAACAAGCCTTTGATCAATGTGTTTTTTAAGGAAGCTAATTATTTCAAAGACTCAATTTACTCATCTGTAAAAATGGGGATGTAAGTTATTTTCCACTTGAGAATATTCATCAAGATAATGTATGTGAACAGTATGCTGAACGTGGTTATGGCATAGCAGTACTTGCTGTTGTGAACTGTCTAGGGCATCCAAAGGAACACACAATAAAAGGTGCCCCTTGAGTGAAAGGTGGGAAGATTCTGCTATGCTCTGTTCCATGGCACAGTCTTTGATTCCGGCCATACGCTGTGGCACAGAGCTCATTAGCGCTTCACATTTTCTGCTTAAGGCATCACCCCTTCACAATTCAAAGAATCTTTCTTAACAAACTGAACTCTTGACCCAACTCTCTCTCAGCTAGATCCTCCTACTGTGGGAACAACTTCAGTAGCTGGAGTAAATAAAAAGATAATTCAATGACCCCTGAGCTAGACGGACAAGCAGGCAGAGGAAGACGTAACCTACAGTAGTCTGGTCTTTAGAGGCCCTTTCAACTAATTTCTTATTTTGTTTACCAAAAATATTATATTAGAAAATTGAAAATAACAGCAGCAATATAAAACAGAGGACTTCGCTCCTTTGTGTCTCAGATCTCCCTCAGATGGGAGAACCAAAGAAGTGGGGATGGTGAGGTGGGTTTGTGAAGCAGCACAGAGGGAGGGAGGGACGCCCAGCCCTCAAGGAACTAGAATGGCACTTTAACAAAAAAAAGTCTGGTTAATGGTTTAAAGTTTTCGAAATGCATCCATTTAAATTATCTCATTTCATCTTCCTGATGCCTTCCCAGGTAGTAGGGCATAACATTCATTTCACAAGTGGGGATTTTAATGCTCCGAGAAACTAAGGAATTTACCAATGCTGGAGATTGAACTCTAATTCTGCCTCATTTCCATCCAATGCTATCTGTGGAAAAATTGGAGCCAGCATCCAATGGATCTGCCTGGCTCTATCAACTATCCCATTCAAAGGTGTTTTCCACAATTAAAGATGGGCTTGACGCTCAGGGATCCAGAGTTATCCTGGAGGAGATGTTCTCATGACACTTTCTGTTGTTCTTATTGGGTTTTGGCTTTTGTTGTTTAGTTGTAGGTTATCACTCTGTATCCCTGGCTGGCCTTGACCTTGTAATCCTCTTACATCAGGCTCCCCTTCCTAGGTTTTGAGATTACAGGAGTACGTTAACATTTTTAAAGACTTCTTTTCTAAATTTACTCAGTCAAGACATTTGGACATTCTATCCTAGCAAGAGTTAACTACCTGAATAATTTTTTAAAATATCTATGTATACATTTCCACTTTTGTTCTGTTTTCTTCTAAATAATATTGATGCCAAAAACCAACATAATTATCAATTTCATTTTTATGTTAATAGAAACATAGGACAGACAAATTATATCTATTCACAGTGCTTCATTTGAACTCTTGAATAGCTAATACAACTCAGATTAACTACTTAACTCTCTAAGCCACCATGGTTCTAGCAGAACCTTCTGGAAATGTTCTAGGTCTGCACTGTAGTAGCCAATAGTTATTGCCTCATAATGATTTAAAATGTGGCTATTCTGATTCAGAAACGTTTTTAATTAATTTTCATTTAAATAGCTGTGAGTGGTTATTCTATTGGATAAAACAATCTGAAGCCTATATCCTCACCTATAAAAGGGAAGTGTTAACAGTAAATTGATTGTTAAGTTTCTTGCTTGTAGTTCCTATCATATGAGTTAGGCACTCAATAAATATTTGTTCAAAACATATCTGCAGAATGAAAGAAAAAGTCAAATAAACAGATAAGAATAAACAAATGCATCTCAAGGAATATCATAAGTAGAATTAGTTTGGAATGATTTCCTGGAAAAAATGTTTTGAAAATTAAGAGAAACACTAACATTGGCTGCAGTTGGGTGGGAACTCTTTGGCAACTGTTCACATGGGAACAGAACCAAGTACAATTCAGATCCCACTTGCCTTTCCGCTTCCTCCATACTCAGAAAAGCAGCTTCCTCTTTGGTAGTGTTTGCATAACCCAAGCCTTCCAGTGAGGAAGACTCTCCCACACTGGAAACAGAAGCTAGAAGGAATGTCAGAAAAGTGGGGACAATTGTCAGGAAGCCCAGCGACTGCTGCCTAAACTTCTATTCCAATGCATAGGGAAGATTTTCTTCAGACGCAGCTCATAATAGCCTCTGCCCCCAAATTTGCTGGCTAAAATCAGTGAATGTGTCACACCATCAACCATCTTGGGTTTTGTCTGGCTCCTCTACATGTTTATTCTGAGCAGCATCCCTGTCCAGCTGTCCAGCTTGATTTCAGGCTCACTTTTTCTAAACATTAATTACAGAAGGTGTCTGAGAGATTTCCAGGGTGTGTTGCGGTGGGTGTAACTCAGAAGGTATACCTGTCTCCCACTGCTGGAAGGCCTGGCTGAGACACCTTTGTTGGTAACATGAACGTGCTAGGTTTAGCCTGATTTGTTTCCCCTCTCTCTCTCTCTCTCTCTCTCTCTCTCTCTCTCTCTCTCCCCCCCATCTCTACTTCCCTGGTAATTAACAATTAAGTGTATGTTCCTCTAATCTATAAATTTTTTGTTTTTTTTTCTATTTCAGGGGTAGATTTTTATTTTGACAAAACATACATAACAAAAATTACCACTTTAATAATAATTATTTGCGTATACATATTCTGTGAATTTCATGCAATACATTTTGAATTGATTCCTACCCCATCTTCATTCCTATCACTCCCACTCAATTTCATGTATTCTTTTGTTTTGCTTTTCTTTTTTTTTATTTTATTTTGTGTCTTTTATTTACAAGTTTAGTTTTACTTAAACATTCTCCATGGTTAGAAAATCAGTGTCAAATAGGAACAAATACGAACATTGGTACAGCTTGAAATACAAATGCTAAGAATTATTAAAGAACATGATAAGTGATTATTCCAAGAAAATGCTTGGTAAGAAATATTTTCCAGGAGGCAAGTTAGACATCAGGAACCAAAGGAGGAAAGGGCAGGGCCTTAGAGGGTTCAAGAAATGGTTACACAGCAGCCAAAACATGCCTTCCTTAGGCTATACCCATGGGATCCTGATTTCTTTTTTTTTTTTTTAACACTTTTCTTTTTCTTAGGAAAAGCAGATATTTTAACATATATTATGGAACAAGCTCTACACTGAGTTATTTACATGTATTAATTCATTATACAATCACTGTGGAAGATAATAGCAAGCTAGATCTAGGACTTATAGTCTTATCTACAGTTCTGTAAATATTCTGTTGGAGGGCCTGGAGAGATGGCACAGCAGTTGAGAACACTGACTGTTTTGCAGAAGACCTGGGTTCAAATCCTAGCACCCACATGGCATCTAACAACTGTCCATAACTCCAGTCCAGGGGATCCAACAGCTTCTTCTGTCCTCCGCAGGCATTGCACAATGCAGGTGCACTTACCTACATGTAGGCAATACACGCATATACATAAAACAAAAATAATTTTTTTTAAAAAAGATTTTGTTGGAAAAGAGAAGTTGGTCCTAAAATATTGGTTCACATATCTTGAGACTTCTTTTCTGATGAGATCCTCAGTTTCTTTTCTTTCTTTTATTTTTTTTATGTACTCTTTCTTCTTCTTTTATTTTCTTTTAAATGGGGCTTTTGGCTACTCTAACATCCTCCCCTATGAAGAGGTAACCCTAAAATCTTTTAAGGATTAGATAAAAGCTCCCAAATACTTTTGACATTTTTGGCCTTTGGAATGGAGTATGTTGCTAAGAGGCCCAAGGACATTGTGAGTTTTAGTCAAGAAACTGGCTACTTTTCTTTGGAGTCTTTTTTCCCTAACTGCCTAGCCAATTCCTACCTCCTATTCTTATCATGCCATCCTCTGAAGAGGTTACCCAACTTCTGGATAGGGAATCAGGATGCAAACCACTCTGGATTCTTCCATGCTGAACGGGGATACAGGGTGAGGCAATTGGAGTACTCTTTCAGTGGGTCTATCTAAAAGGCTCCCAAATAGCATAACTCTTATCTATAGGGGGAAAAAGAAAGTCCTTGACTGATGAATAGGAGATGTAAAGGAGAAGTAAAGGCCAGAGTAATTAGCATTACAAGTTCTAGACAGGGAACTAGAAAAAAAGTCAGAACAGGGCAAGTTTCAAATGTTCATATGAGAGTCCTTTGGAATTTCTTGACAAGGGCTTCCTAAAGCATCCCTCTATTGGGTTCCTCCTCATTTTTCTTTTGTTTTCCAAGGCTGGACTCAAGAGTGATGGATTCAGAATTTGTTTACAAGCATTTTGATAGCTGTTGGAGTGGTTAGAATCAGTGTCAGTTCCCTCTCAAAGGCTTCTAAATAGGGGGAGAAAACAAATTTATCCATCATTTTAGAACAATAGCTGGTTGTCTCCCTTAGCTACAGGTGGGCACTACAGTATTAGAGACCAAGATTTGAAGTCTTACATCTGAGCAGCACTTTCTGATTAGGAACAAAATCATCAATGAGAAATAATTGTCTAAATAACTTTTTATATGAACTTAAACCTCATGTCTGGGAAATGTAATCCCTTGAACTCTTAAAGAAACATACTGATGACTTCACTCTGGTTATACTTTCCTTTTGGGTATTTAAGACTTACAGTTGGCCCAAATAATTTATTTTTACACTTAAGGTCATTCGAGGATCTGTTCCTCTGGGGCCACATGGGCTTGGGGGGAGCTCCTGGCTCCTTTCTTTTACCAGTTCCATCTATGTGAAGATAAGTCAAAGGCCCTGCTCAACCATATGTGGCTTCACTTGGAAGCATGAATGAGATGTTTCCTCTGAGCTGACCCTCCTCTTTGTAGACTGGACACTGGTTCAAGTTTATCCCGTAGGGTCTCCGTGTCCTCCCTGAAGAAGAGGACAGGTAACTCACTACAGTTACAGGACATTTTGAGAGATGTTCCATAGTCCCCTGGAACTTAGTTGACCTTGGAGGGCAAGGGGCAAAAGCTGTCCTTTATGTCCCTCTGACCACATTAGTATAAGCCTCAAAGTATAGTTGTTAAACATCCAATAAGGTTAGTTCCACCAGTCTAGTACTTTTAATTATTATGTGCTATGTAGATAAGGCTTGGGTAAAAAACAAATATTCTCAGATAAACTTTGACTAGATATATATTTTGGTCCTTATCTAGTTGACTATACTCTGACCTTAGAAATTTGAAGATTATGTGTATATTATTTTTATCTCATCCTTTATATATCATAACAAACCTATACAGACCTTCATCACTTGCTAGTGCTTTCTCATTTTTTTCTGTCTATTTTGGAAAATATCTCCATTCCTATATCCTTTTAACATCTTTTACATTCTCATTTTCTTTTCTAAAAATAATTATGAGACATAATAGCATTAACAAATACATTTTCCGTTTTGAGATTTCTTTTCCTGGGGATACTAAGCAATGCTTATTCCCTTTTAAGGTGCTAGTGTCAGGTCAATGTTTGACTAAAGTTTTACTGGGGAACCAATGAAATTAATGAGCTTGCTTACCAAGATAAATGAGGGGTTGCTGAGGTGTATATATAACCTGAGAGTATGCACACTGGAAAGCCTTTACCCGGCATGAATCATGCCTTCTCTTCCTAGCCTTCCCCAGATTGTACAATTTAGTCCTCCCCAAATCCAGGAGACCATGTGTGATTACGGCCAAATTACATACAGTTGGCTGGAAAGAGTGGATGGATACTCCGGTGAGGGTCCAGTGACCCTGCTTTACCCTCCTTTAATGAATGAGCACAACCATCAGAAAGCCCAATTGTGATGATGTTTAGCTATCAGGCACAGCTGAAATCATGATGATGGTAGTTATTTCATTCAGAAGAGACTGCTGTACAGCATCATCTTATTAAAAGGGCCTGGAATTTAAAAGGATTTGGTGCTAGGATCCACATATGAGGGAGAACATACATCATTTGTTTTTCTGAGTATGTGTTACTTCACTTAGTATAACAATTTCTAAATCCATTTATTTACCTGAAAATTTCATTATTTCATCTTTTTTTTACTGCTGAATGGAACTCCATTGTGTAAATATACTACATTTTTGATAACCACTCCTCAGTTGAGGGGCACTTAGGTTGCTTCCATCTCTTAGCTATTGTGAAAAGAGCAGCAACAAACACGGTTGTACAAGGGTCTCTAAAATAGGATGAGTCCTTTGGGTATAT
>NW_008353126.1:922003-923007 GCF_000622305.1 Nannospalax galili
ATCCATGGGCATGGGTGGTCCTTCCATCTCCTGGTGTCTTCCTCAATCTCTCTCTTTAACCAATTAAATTTTTTATTGTAGACTTCTTTGGTGTCTTTGGTCAGATTTATTCCAAGGATTTTTTTGCAGCAATTATGAATGGGAATATTTCCTTGTACTCTTTCTCCAGTTGCTTGTTATTGGTATATAGAAAGGCTACTGATTTTTGTAGATTAATTTTGTAACCTGCCACTTTCCTGAAAGTATTGATCAATTCTCAGAGTTTTCTGGTGGAATTTTTGGCATCTCTTAGATATACTATCTTATCATCTGTAAAAAGGAATAATTTGATCTCTTCTTTTCCAATTATTACTCCTTTAATTTCCTGCTCTTGTCTTACTGCTCTTGAAAGAGTTTCAAGTACTATGTTAAAGAGAAGTGGAGACAGTGGACAGCCTTGTATATGGTCCCTCCAATCCAATTCTCTCTAGGACTTTGCACATAAATGCATGTTGAATTTTGTCAAAAGTCTTTTCTGCATCTATTGAGATGATGATGTGCTTTTTGTCTTTGAGTCCATTTATATGATTAATGATGTTTATTGACTTGTGTATATTGAACCATCCCTGCATCTCTGGAATAAAGCCTACTTGATCATGGTGAATGATCTTTTTGATCTACATTCATGTGCGGTTTGCAAGAACTTTGTTGAGAATTTTTGCATCTATGTTCATTAGGGATATGGGTCTATAGTTTCCTTTTTTTGGTTGTGTCTTTACCTGGTTTGGGTATTACAGTATGCTGGCTTCATAGAAGGAATTTGGGAGTTCTCCCTCTGTTCCTATCATTTTGAATAATTTAAATAGTATTGATTGGAGTTCTTCTTTAAATGTGTGATAGAATTCTGCTGTAAATCCATCTGGTCCTGAGCTTTTTTTAGTTGGGAGGCTTTGTATTACTGTTTTAATTTCAGTGTATGTTATGGATCTGTTTAAACTGTTGATCTCTTCTTGGTTTAACTTTGG
>NW_008353126.1:923017-950906 GCF_000622305.1 Nannospalax galili
TTGGTTTAACGTTCCCATGGATATCCATCCATTTCTTTTAGATTTTCAAATTTAATAGTGTAGTTTTTAAATATTCCCTTATAATGGTCTGGATCTTTGGGGTGTCTGTTGTGATATTTCCCCTTTCATCTCTGATTCTGTTGATTTGGATTTGCTCTTTCTTTCTTTTGGTTAACTGGGCTAAGGGTCTGTCTATCTTGTTTAGCTTTTCAAAGAACCAGCTCTTAGACTCATTGATTCTTCGTATTGTTTTCTTTGTTTCTATTTCATTAATTTATGCTCCGATTTTTGTTATTTCTTCTCTTCTCCTGGTTTTGTGTTTCACTTATTCTTGTCTTTCCAGTGTCTTGAGTTGCAGTGTTCTCAAGTAATTTATTTGTGTTATTTCATTTTTTCAAATGTAGGCATTTAGAGCTGTAAAAGTTCCTTTTAGGACTGCTTTTAAAGTGTCCCACATCTCTTGCATATTCCATTCCTGTGAGTTTTTTTTAATTTTCCATAATCTTTTCTTGAGTGGTCCAGTTCTTCAATTTTATCCTCCAGTGTTGATATTCTGTTTTCCATTTCATTCATTATAGCGGTGAGGCTTTCCCCTGTTGTTTCAAGTTGGCTTATTGAGTTTTGCACTCTCTTCTTCATTTCTGATGGAGTTTTCTACAATGTTTCTATCTCTTTTGTGAATTCACTCAGAAGTTTATCCCTATCTTCTTTTAGCTCTTTGATTTGTTTGTTCGTGTGTTCTTTAAATTTGTTGAATTCATTGATCATGTTTATGATTGTTCACTTAAATTCTGTATCTTGAATTATCTCTAGGGGGTTCTCCTTGTAGAACTCTTCTACAGGTCTGGTGGAGTTTGGTGGGGATGTAGTGGTTTGGCTTTATTATTCTTTCATTTTGATTTTGGCATGTGAATTTCTTTTGTTGTTTATGATTCTGATATGAGAATTAAGTTGAAGTATGCTTCTTTTGGTATTATCAGTGTGCCTAGGCCCTTTCCCTATTGGTTATGTAAAGCTGGTTATCTCAGGTTTTATTCTAGAGGGAACTGATGGCTTCAGATCAGCATCACATGGAGGCAGGATCCGGGAGCTCTCAGGCAGTCTCCTGTGTTCTCAGCCCCTATACCAGAGGGAGACCAGAACCTGGCACTCTCTGGTGAGCTGCTGAGGTCACAGCCATTATACTGATGGAGGTCAGAGCCCACCTTCTCAGCAATTTCAGAGATAGAAAGAGAGAGAGAAGGAGAGAGGGAGAGGGAGAGAGAGAGAGAGAAGAGGAGAGGAGAGGCGAGGCGAGGAGAGGAGAGGAGAGGAGAGGAGAGGAGAGGAGAGAGAGGAGAAAGAAAGAAAGAAATGTATATTCTCAAATGCCCTTCTATCCACTGGAGCCTGGCCAACCTACCAAATATCTCACCCTTAAACAAGACTAACTCTCCCCCTCCCAGCAGCCATTGGCCACCAATACTTCCTCAGCTAGGGCTGGGGCTTCTTACCAATCTCCCCCATGTCCATGCTTGGATTTTGTCTGGCTTGAGACTTATGTGAGAGCATGTGTTCACCATTGCTGTGAATTCATTAGACCAGTGATTTGGAAAACTGTTTCCTTCTGGTCATCTACATCTTACAAACCTTCTGCCCCCTCTCCTTCAATAATCCCTGAGTCTTGGGAGGCAGAAGTTTGACATAGGTGTCCTATTCAGGGATAAGCACTCTGCAGCCTCTTATTTTCTGCATGTTGACCAGTTGTTTTCTGTGTTAATCAGCATCTGCTACATAAGGACACTTCTCTGGTAAAATTTGAGAGAAGTATTAACTTATGGGTATAAAAATAAATTATTAATAGTCAGCTTAATACTGTATCTACTTAGCAGAGTGAAAGTATTAGGCTGCCCTCTATGCCCTGTGATCTGTCTAGCCATAGGTTCCTAGGCCTGCTGTCAACGTAAGGCATGTGCTCCATCTACTTAAATCCAAGAAGAAAGTGGTTGGTTACTCCTATAATATTCATGACTCTATTGTACCAGTGGGCATATTTTGCCAGACCAGTTGTTATTGTAGCTCACAGGATTTACAGCTAGGTAAGGTTAGTGATTGATTTTTATCTTCCAGTAACATGCATATCACCTTCCATACTATGAACTCTAGCCACCAGAGATGAAGCTTTGAAGTAAGTACCAGTCTGATTCTCAGCTCATGTATGTAGTGTCTTCAGCAATAGGTTCTTACCTTCAAGTTCTGGTGGGTAACCAAGAGCATGGGCAATGGCCATATTTGAGGGTCTATGGAATGCCTGGTCAACAGTTTCAAGAGGCAGGCCCTTCCTGGCATTAGACTTCTACTTTGCTAGCCTATGGTATCTGGTAGGGACAATGCCCCTCTATTATAAGATAATGCCTTTTCAACTATTTTTTAATGTATATGCTTTAAGAAGCTTTTATAGGGGTAGGTTTCCATAAAGGCCTTTAACAAAAGCTATATAGAAGCCTACCACTATAGTAATTTTAAGCATACAATTCCATGGTATTAAGTATCTCATAATGTTGGACAGTTATCATCATCCAAGATTTCTCACCCTCCTCTCCTGATAACCACTTATTCTAGTTTATTTATCTAACAGTTATGTAATTATGCACTTTAGGTGCTTCATGTAAGTGAAATTGTACAGTGTTTGTCCTTCTGTGACTGGGTTCCAGTAGGTATAATTTTAGATTGGAAAATTCCTTCCCTTGAATTTCCCTTCCGTTCTAGGAAGAGATTCGCTATGCACTGTCAGTAAGTGCTACTCCTTGGTGGGGGAAGGGAAGACACCAAATGGAGCATGCCTGCATCTTCTTCAGGTTCCCAAGACATCAGTTCCTTTAATTTAGCTCAATGGTCATCAGCTAATTTGGAAGACTGTATTCAAATTACCTAGGAAGAGAGCATAATAAGCCCTTCCCTCCCTTCCAAGTGTCTAGTTGGAGGAAGCAAATCTGATCATTCTAATACATACCCAGCACCTCAAAGTGGAGAACCTCAGGTAAAAGCCAAAATGAAACTACCCCATATTCTTATAATGGCTTTTACAAGGTTTGAGTCTTTTTATTGGTGTCCCCACAAAAGAATTAATAAAATGTGCCCTCCCTCCACAAGTCTTATGTAGCAATGAAGTCGGGTTTTGTGGGGATTTAAAATTATATAATTTTATAGATCTAAGAAAAATAATAAAAATATGAATAAAAAATTTATGTGTTTCCTCCAGGGCCTTGAAAGGAGCCTTTGCATTCTCAGGAAGAGACATTTCTTGTGAGGAGGAATTTGATCCTGAAATTCTACTCAGCAGCTGTTAAGCCACTCTCTTCCTTTAAAGAATACAAAGGAATAATCCCTTGGCTAAGTTCCCAAGAGGTCTCACCTCCAGGCAGGTGACCTCACCTAGACATTCTGCAGTTATGCCATTTCCAGGAACAGGTTGGACAGACAATACCTTAAACTGGAAGAATGAAGTCAGGCAAACAATAATAACAATAATAAAATATGTATACTTGAAATTCGGTGAGGGGTAGTAATGGGGGGATTGCCGATAGGGAAGGAGATCTAAATATGATCGAAATATATTGCATGAAATTCACAAAAATTCAATTAAAAAGGAAATAAATAGCTCTATAAAATCAGTAGCAGTGATAATAGGTAATGATTATTAAACATGTGCTAACCCTAATTCTAAGCACTTTATATGAATTTACAAATAATACATACTTACATATATATTAATATTTTATTGTCATTTTAAAGACAAAGGAATTGGGGTACAGAGAGTTTAAAAGCCATATCCAGAGTCTCACACAGAGGAAGCAGAACAGCCAGGATGATACCCAGGCCGTGACTTCGGTGTGTTTGCCCTGTGACCTTCTTGTGCTGTATTGCTTAAGATCAAGGGCAGCATATGCCCTTACTTGAAACATGGCTATTTACAGCTCTACAGAAGGAACCCCTTTTGTCAGATTTTATGAGGGGTTGATGGGGGTGAAGGGGTATGGGGATAGGTGGGTTATGGGAGTGAAGGGTTATGGGGGTGGGGAGATAGTTGGTTTGGTTTTTGAGACAGTTTTACTATGTAGCCAGGACTGACTTCAAACTCCCAATTCTCTTACTTCTGCCTCCCAAATGCTGAGATTGTAGGCATGTGTGATCCCGCCCAGCTTTGTTGAAGGGTTTCAAGGACTCAAGTCAAGTAAAGCAACTGAAACCACTCAAGGAGTATGTAAAGTGATGGAGCTATGCTTTCAGTGTTTATGCTAACAGGCACTACTTCTAAAATATAATCTATAGGGTGCTTTGAAAGGTCAGCCTTAGCCAGGTGTGGTGGTACACGCCTTTCATACCAATACTCGGTAGGTGGAGACAGGCAGATCTCTGTGAGATTGGGGCCAGCCTGGTCTACATAGTGAGCATAGTGAGTTCCAGGACAGCTGAGGCTACAGGAAGACTCTGTCTTAAAAAGACCAAGGGGAAGGAGATTAGGGGAGGGGGGAGTGTTTTAGAAATTTCTTCCACCATGGATTTAAACCATTTATTTCTGTGGCTATGGCTGTCAGAAACAAAGAGGAAATTTGTTAAAAACTCTTATCTTAGTCAACTTCTGCTGTGTAATACAGAGACCAGAATTCCTTTTTTCTGGCCTTGATTCATTTCTCTGACAGAGTAAAGGCACCCTATCTACTCACACAAACTTTTCTTGGTGGCACACGCCTTTAATCCCAGCACTAGGGAGGCAGAGGCAAGCGGCTCTCTGTGAGTTCAAGGCCAGCCTGGTCTACATAGTGAGTCCCAGGAAAGCTGGGGCTACAGGGAGACCCTATCTCAAAAAGACCAAAAAAAAAGTTTCTTTTTTAGTGTTAATCTGTATTTATTCTCCATACTTAAAAATATCTCTGTGACCTAAACACCAGGACAGACAATGATTTCAATGAACTCTCCTTTCAAACTTTTGAGAATGAGTAGATTCCCAGGGGCAGTTGCTGCATAAAGAGATTTGCTGGTCTAAATGAAAACAAAAAACAAAAAAACCTCTTTCCAAACTTATTTTCTCAGAATACAATATCACCAGATGGCAGAACATGAAAGAAATCTCAGAAGAACAGTATTCATTTTCTTATCTATACTGTATTATGGTGTAACTGGCCCTTATTTCCTATGGTCTGAGCAGAAAGCTTACATTTCCCCTTACTTACCTTTGCATGGCTCCTCTGGAGCCTTTTCTGTACTTCTGATTGTGCAGGGGAGGTAGGAGGGTCTGATGGCAGAGGCTTCAGGCTTTTCTAGCTCTATTTGAACTACTCTATCAAGAATCTTTGAAATCTTGGATGCCTCAAAGGAGGCATTTGTCCTCTTATCTCCTCTGTGCATACTGCCATTACCTTTAAATAATTTTATTCATATTCTGTCTAGCAAATATAAGGCTTACCCTCCTGGTACCTTGCTTGACTGAGAAAAGCGTGTAAAAAAGAAATCAGAAAAAGCCACCCAGGAATTTTTCAAATGCATTATCATAGGCTTCTCATTGACTGAAAAAAATATCTCAAAGCCACAGTAGAAAACCTTGTCCATCATATCTTCTGTGGATAGAAACTAGTTATTAGGAAATACATGAGATATTGACATTGACCCCAGATGCTTACATAGAACATAGCTTTCACTAAGAGTTAGAGGGATTAGGATATGATTTTGATAGCTACAGTAGATCCATCCAAAAAGGACATGATAAAGAAGATTGTGTTTAGAACTTTTGGGAAAATTATAAACAAATGCTTTGATAATAACGGTATGACAGTTACACATGCCCTCTACAATAATACAAAGATCACATTCCCTTTTTTTAAATATCAGGAAGATGCTCAATATCACAAATCATTACAGAAATGTAAATCAAAACCACATCACAACCAGTAGGAGGGCCATTATCAAAAACAAAGCAAAGCAGAAAATGACAAGTGTTGATGATGCAATGAGCAGCCAGCTGAGGAGGAAGGTCCGAGAGCAAGTGAGGACTGTGTGGAAAGAGCAAGGAGAACCATCAATTGTGTTATATGCTGTCAGGAGGAGGAGGGTGAACACTGACCACTGGGAGATTAGAAGTCTGAAGACTATTGACTACAAGTTAAACGGGGAAACAAATTCTCTTTATAAACTCTCAGAGGCAGGGATTGTCCAGGGTCTGACAAGACTAATAGTCATAGTCCCTATGAGTGTTAGAACCAGGTGCCCTACATCTCCAGCATCTCAGGGATAGAAAACACTGTGGAGAATGAACATCAGTCACCCCTTCTCAGAACACTGACCACAATGGCCTTAAAGCCTTCTTATTTTTTGTAGGCAAAGGCCCTGGGATCCTCTACTGCAAAGACCTAATATGTGTCATATGTTTGCTATAGTTCATCTGTTTGCAGTTACAGGTATTTGGGGTGTAGAATCTAAGTACAATTTTATGCAAAGAAATTCTCTTGGTTTGTTTTAACCACCAAGGCCCCATTGCTAGACTAGGATAACAACAAAGGGCAAGATTCATTGTGGAGGGCTCACTTTTCCTAGCACCTTACTCACCAATGACCAATGATTGATTGATTCACTGATGTTTATTTCCATTCCTTTTTCACTCATTCACATCTCATCACAAAACCCCTGCTGAGTACAGGCACACTAGTTAGAGCTGTATAGACACATGAACCATGATTCAAAGTCATGGGGCAGTAAAGTGTGTGAACAAGTGACGGCCACACAGTGGGAAGGAACAGTGCCAGGAGGGAGGTAGGAAGCACAGGAGTAAGGAGAGGTCAGGAATGATCTGGGGAGAAGAAAACAGCTGCAGGTGGGCCAAGCACTTAGCTGAGGCTGGAAGGAAGAACTCGAGTTCTCCAGATGGGAACAGATAGAAGGTAGATGAAACAGAAGGTAGATGAAACGGGGTAGCAAAGCAAGAAACTACAAGGCTTTGAAGAGCTCAAAGCAAGCACGATGAGAAGGCTTACCAGAGCCAAGTCTGTCCAGGTGATGATAGGAAATACCAGCAATAAGCACAGTATTGTCTGACATTTATTTGCTTGGTTGAATAATGACATTTCCTGGGTGCTTGCCATGTGTCAGGCCCTTTAAGCAGAAGGACATTATCTTGTATTATTTAAATGCAGCTATCTCATTTTGTGTTTACCAAGGCCATGAAAGGAAGGCTCCTATGAATAGACTCTGCATTCTGCGGTACATGCCAGACTATCTGAGTGGGACTTGCAAAAGAAGAGACTGAGCAATGATGTTGTAGCCTCTGTCTGCGTATCCGCAGAAGAGCACAGAGGTCAGGCCAGAGGACTCCTAAATGAAGAATTTCTGTGCACTCTAAGTCCTTCCCTACCCACTCCACCTCCCACTCCAACCCCCTTCTAATCTGGGGTTGTAGATAGTCGCACTTCTGTCTCATCTGAGACTAGTGAACAAGACCTCAGAGAGGGACACGTATAGGGCTCATGGCATGCTTGTTTTGTCTGGCTTCAGGAACACAGTTGGACAGTTTAATTCACCCTTAGAAAATCTCATGGAGACCTCAGTCTTGTATTCCCAGCATTTGGGAAGCAGAGGCAGGAAGATCATGAGTTTAAGAGACCAGCCTTGGCTTTTTAGCAAGACCTTACCAAAAATAAATGAAGAGAGAGAGGGAGGGGGAGAGAGAGGAAGAGTGATAAAAAGTGTTAGTGAGGATGTGAAGAATCTGGAGCACTTTTTCTCTGTTGGTGAGGATGTAAAATAGTGTAGATGCTATGGAACACAGAATAGCAGTTTCTCAAAAACTTAAAAATAGAATTACCATATGATCCTTCTATTTCCAAGTGTATACCCAGAAAACCAGAAATCAGAGACTCAAACAGACACTTGTACATGCATGTTGATAGCATTATTATTCACAATAGCCAGAAAGTAGGTGCCATCCAGCATCCTACTAAGGTTGGGGTGCCCTTGTTTTACTTCTTTTTCTCTGCTAAAGTTATGGTACCTATGCTCAATGGTACTGAGTCCTTGACCAGCCAACTGGTGGCCTGATTGATCCCAAAATGCTTCTCCTACAGAGTGTAGGGTGTTGTAGACACTCCAAAGATTCCCTCTTGGTCCCTCTTGCAGCTAAGGCAGAGTGCTCTTCTTTCTAGGCAACTGGGGAGGCTACTCACAGTCACAAAAGGATGCTCACCTGGGCCCCACAGTTACTGTGACTGGTGCAGAAAAGGCTTCTCAGGGAAGGTGTCAACTAATCAGAATCTTGAAGGAAAAGCCAGAAGGCGGCAAAGAAAACCAGGGCATTTCAGGTTAAAAAAGAAGAAGAAGAAATTGGTGTAAGACATTAAATTTTGAAAGTGCTTAGAGCCTTTGAAATGTGATCTGCTGTGGTTAAAAAAAAAGGGGTCAATTTTGTCAGTTCAGATCAAGCCTGCTTAGATATTCTGGAACACAACAACCCTCAGTGCCTCACACCGTTTCCTTCCTGCCTGCCTTGGTCCAGAATGGGGGGAGGGGGAAACAGGGGGAGCCAGTCACTCAATTTAGCTTTACTGACATTAGCAAGCAATGGATCCTATTCATTCAGAGGCCACAGTAAACCAAACAACATGAGATTATACATTCATTCATACATATACACATCTGTATGTATGAATATATATGGAAACTGCATTTATGTCAGTGCTCACAAGATTATACTAGAGCTGAAAATTCCTTTCCTCTAGTGACATTATAATCATTGTGACATCACACTGTAGTTCAGTGCATTAGTCATATATGAGGTGATGCCAGTGTATATATATAGTACAAAATATATATAATATATAATATACATATATAGTATATATATAGTACATAATATTTGACAATAAATGACTGCTATTGGTTTTTGTATTTTATAGTGCATTTTGTTTAGCCTTACAATGTATTCCTTCTATTTGTAGAAGAAGTACATTGTAAAAAGAGTATGTGTGTTACCCCCGCAACAACATCAGTCATGGCATCTTGATGGTCATTTTCTCTGGTGTTTGACTTAATCTTGTGTTTGGCTTACCATGGCCTCTAAGTGAAAAGGATCTACTGCTAATATTGTCGATAAGCAACTACGTTGAGTGATTGGCCTGGAAAGGAAATTAAAAATTATTAAAGACTATGAAATTTTTAAAAAGTCAGTGATGACTACTTCTCTCCTGTCAGGTATGTCCCACTGCACTGTAGCCATGATCTTGAAGAACAGGAGTAACTAACGTGTCAGAAGCTGGGGTGGATCTGCTTCACTGAAGGCAATGACACATCAACTTCAAGAAGGGCCCATATCAGACATGGAGAAACATCTTATGGCCTGAGTTGAAGGCCAGAAATGGAAGTACATCGGCACCAAGACCACCAGGGCCAAATCAGAGTTTGTCTGTGCGGTTGAAAGAAGGGATCTGGCCTGACTACAATGTTGAATTCACTGCTAGTTTGAAGCAGTTCAAATGATTCAGGACTTGTTATTTATTCTGTGTTGTGGAAGTGAAGGGTAAGACCGTGAGTTGATGTGAAAGCAGTTCAGAACTTTGGAAAACTCTAGATTTGCTGCTTGTGAGAGGAATTGCTTGCCAGAAGCACATATGCCCAACTGCAATGCAGACAAGTCCTCCCCATTCTGGAATAGACACCTGAAAGGCCAGGTGTGTGATGGGCTACACATCTAGGTTTATTTAAGTACTCTATGAAATTTATCCAAAGACAAGACACTAAGAATGCATTTCTAAGAACCTCACTCCACTGTTAAGCAACACCTGACTGTCTATGAAGCTTCTTTCTGGTTGTTATCATTAGTAAATTTCATGAAGCCAAATGGCAGGCAAGGGGCTGAGATACTAGGGCAGAATCAACTAGGGTCTTCCTCAACAGACCCCATGATCTATCAGAGACCGGTCATTGTGTCTGACCTCCTTCATGTAGTCAGAAGAAAAGAGAGATGAGGGAGAAATTGGACCACATCCCACCCGGACTACTCTTCTTCCAATCTTTCTGGCTTCTTGGCCTCAGACTCAAGATGTTTGTGTTCACTGAGAATTCCACCTGAGGCAGGTCAAAAGCATCGCTTTCAGATCTCTGTTGTATGTCTACTTCAGGAGAAGGGAGCTCATGCAGCTTAGGTCTGGCATCAGGAAGGAGTTTCTCTATCACAGTCTCCTGTAGATACCCCCTTAGGGGCAGAAAATTTGGGGCAATTCTCAAAAAAATTTCAAAATTCCAGTTCTACCTCTCTGCCAAGAAAGTTTCACCCACCACCACTCAAGTTTAAGATAAAATAAATCTTCCTCAGGACCATGTAAATAATTGATATAATTTTGTAAACAAAATTAATTTTCAATAGCATAAACTTTTCTTCAGACAATACTCAGATTAGTCTCATGATAATATTTTAAAGATGTAAAACGTAAAATTATGCCTTACTCCAGCAAGTTTGCCTCTCTCTATTTCATGAAAACAGCAGCAAAGCATGTCGTGAAGTTGGTATCATCACCATCACCTTTAGATATGGAAGCAAGTTCAGAGCCATGGGACTGAGACTCAAGGCCTGTATCATGTCCCACTTACCAGCAGGTGGCACGATTGCCCATCATTTCCTCAGGAAGGATTCTTCGGACTTCTGTGTGCTAATGTCCAGTTCAAGGGGTTTGTTATGGTTGCTTTGTTTCCTTGCCTTTCACCTTTATTTAACTGAATGTTCTCCACTATCTTTTTTTTATCTGCCTATCTTTCAGATGCTGCCAAATCTTAAGGATTCTATCTCAAATGTAGATCCCAAATCCTCTCCCTTTTTAATTGTAGATGTCTAAAACTCAAGCACACAAATGTTAAAGGCAAACAATAATAAAATGTTAAATCTGCAGTGCAGACTCAGTCTCACAGTGACCTGCTCCAGCACTGGTTCCCCTCCCAAGAGACAGAGGCACTTGGTAAGTCTGTGCCATTTGTACAAACCTCACCTTGCAGAAGCATGAAATGCAGGTGCTCCCTAATTTACAGATAAGGTTAGATCCAGGTTAATCCATCATAGATTGAAAACATCTTGAGTCAAAAGTGCACTTAATACGCTTAACAAGATGAACCTCATACATTTACATTAGCCTATGCTTGGGTGAAATCATCTAACAGGAAACTTCTTTTGTAAGGAAATGTTGAAAAAAAAAAAAAAGAAATGTTGACTATCTCATGCATATACACAGATGGGGTTTTGTAGACATGATGGCATGTGAAAACAAAATAAAATGTCCAAAAAATATTGGCAATGTAATATATGGTATAATATCTGTTGTTTACCTCCATGATAGGGTGTGACTGACGGGAAGCTTCAGCTCATGGCTGCCGCCCAGCATCTCAAAAAATTGTCCTATCCCATATTAATAGGCCCAGAAAAGATAAAATTCAAAGTATAATTTTTATTTGATAAATATCACTTTCACACCATCATAAAGTCAAAAAGTCTTAAGTTGAACCATTTTAAGTCAGGGACAGTTCACACCCTAGGATTGGAATTGTGCCCTCTAGCGTTACATAATGCACAACCTCAATATGTAGTCATCATACAGTGTATTATAGTAAAGGTGAGACCACTTTCAACTCTTTTAGCTATTTTTTCTATTTTATTCTGAGTAAGGTTTGACTGCTCTCCCAAGATTATACAGTATCAGCTACGTGTGAACCTCCCCATGCATGCTAGCACCTGACTCCATGGGTTCAAACCCAAAAAACGGAACCCTGAAAAAGAAAGACCCAGCCTTTTATACCCTGTTGGCTCCCCCTTTAGAGTTGTGTCTCTGTCTCCCATATATGATGATACACATAACCTGATTGGATGCCCTATGCTACAAAGTCCTGGCCAGCAGAACTGTGTAATGCACTTAGGAACAGACTACATTGTTCCTTTTTCTCTGTCCTGGGGTGGGGGTTGCTACATCTTCTCTATGCAGATATTTATATGCTGAATCTAGGCTATTTTGAATATGCTTATAGACATGGCATGTAGGTCTCTCTGCCTGGTGAAGTCCTGAGTGGTAGGGACCATGGAGATCTCTCATAATATCAAAAAAGTATTTTGCATAAAACAGGAACCCAATAAAATGTGCTGAAAGTAAGTTTTCCTGTTACTGAATTCAAGGAAGAAACATTCAGTTGGTTATGTAAGTGAGACTAAATTGCTTTATTCATTCTCTTGCTAGTCAAATATTTATTAACCTACTTTGGGCAAGGCCCTGAGCTATATGCTGCAGTTACACAGATGAAGACGATATGGGCATGTACTGACACAGCTGAAAATCTAGTAAGCAAGGAGACAAGCATGAAACAATTACAAAGGCAGGTGTTTGACTATTAATAGTGGTGGGACCAGAGTGGTAAAAACTTAGAACTCTGTCTGGAAAAGAAAGTAAAGTGATATGGCTAGATTGAAAGAGGTGATCTAACTAAAGCGTGATGGCTGAAGAAGAGTTCCCAAGGCAGAAAGGGGATAAAAGGAAATCCAATGGATGTTATTTTCATTTACAGCTTTATTGGGAGAAAACACATAAATCTATTCAAATATTTATTCTTCCAATATTCAAATATTTATTATAGATCTATGATGGACCAGGTCCCAGGCTAAATAGATAGCTTTAGTATAGATTGTCTAAAAAGATAAAGGAGCAGTACATTTTCATTCAACAAAGGATTTTTACACAGAATTGCAATAATAGAGTCAAGATAACTTTTCTAATGGTTTCTAAATTCAAAGAAAAAGCTTAAAAGAAGAGTGACTGTCAACAGCATATCCATTAGTCAGTTTCTCTGGAACATTAACTGTCCCAGCAAGCATTTGGCAAGAGCTGCATTGCAATCAACTCCTGGTTGAATTGTCTGATGAGGGTTGGGAATGCTATTATTCTGAATTGTTGATTAAAGAAGGATTCACAAGCTTTACATACCAGATGTGCAGGAGGTAGGGCCAGCTGCCTGTGCTGAATGATTAGGAGGTTGATTTATATTCTCTCTCAGAGGCCGGGCCACATGCTTCTCAAAGCAGCTGAGGAAGGGTGTGTGTGTGTGTGTGTGTGTGTGTGTGTGTGTGTGTGTGTGTGTGTAACTAACTTCATATCAGGCACCAAACTCGACACTGTATATCATCTGCTTTAATTTTCACTGTGACCCTTTTTGAGACAGGTTTGTTATAGAAATGCCCAGTGAAGCTTTTTTATGCTATATCATTTATTTGTTTATTTATTTTATGGATGATGCTATCCAATTCTCGTTGTAGACACAATAATCACCTTGGGACATCCACACTTTTCTGTCTAGGGAAGAGTTATTTAAGTAGCCTCTCATGTTTATGCTCAATGTACGACAAGCTGGTGTTCCCTCCCTGAGGAAGATTATAACAGCACTTGTTCTGTGCTTGACCTCGTCCTCTCTCCTAGTTTCTCAGAATTTGTGTAGTTCATAGGTGGAAAGAAGCTAAGCATATTCCAATCAGGTCAAAAAGCAAAGCAATGGGGGCCAAACCCCTTTCTTTTGAAGTTCAATATTAGGACTTCTTTGAATGAATGTTCTCTCAACTTAAATGTCAATTCCACAACACAAAGGTTCCCTTTTACCACAGAATCTCGATGGTGGCTAGCAAATAGGAGGTGCTTGATAAATATGTGTTGAATGACTTTTAACCTTTAACTCTTCCTTCCATGCCCGTTGCTCTCAAATTTTGCAGATGAAATTTTCGTTATTCCTTTCTTATTCACTCTCCTTTCACTAATCCTCCTAAAATGACTACCCCAAAACTTTGTTTCTTCATATACTAACACCCAATTGAAAATTACAAGAACAATGTCCTCAAGTAGAAAATAATAACTATTTTTATAACCAAATAATATACAACCTAATCATCTAATATTTATGCCAAGTTGTTTAATAAGCCAAACAGAAGGAGTTGGTCACAAGTGGATAGTTTTAACTATTTATATTTGGAATTATGTCTATTATCAGGTAGGTCCTATTTCTGACTTTAGTAGTAAATATCTTTGTTGTAATCTATGATAAATTTGTTATTTTGAGATGACATGATGTTTGTAAAAATATTTAACCTTAAGTTCTTGTTTGGTTTTAGCTGAATTTGATTTCAAAGTATTTTAAAATAAATTTGTTATCATTAATTTTGATGTTTTTAGAAATCTCTATAAACCCAAGAAATAACAGTTAGAAAGAAATTATTTTAGCCTGTCAATAATATGTTCAACTATATTTTTGTAAAAGGAAATCAATGTTATTTCTATTCAACTCAACACACATACAGTGGTTACTACCTATGTACCAGACATCATGATACAAGCAAAAGATATAAAGATGTGGCACATGATCCCTGGCCCCGAGAAGGCAATGTCCTACTAGGGAGAAACAGACTAAGACTAAAGGAATGGCTGCAATGCAGAGAGAGGAAATGGATTCAGATCTAAGGGGCTGAGCTTTCCTAGATGGAGGTAATGTCCACTCACTGTAACAGGGGAGAGTGAAGGGTATAAATTTGCTAGATATAGGTAGCATCTGTTCAGAATTACAAAGAGATTCATTGTGTATTAATCGTAATCCACTTGATCCCTCTTTTACTATTGTGTGTATGGTCAGATTCAGGGTAAAAACACTTAGATTTAGAATGGGCTTCAGAAGAGAATGTTGACCTTCAGTCTTATCTAGAACGCCTGTCTGAAGGACTGAGGCAGATAGTGAAGGGTGAGCAATTAAATGGTCAATAGTGCTGCTTCTTGGTTAAGAAATGGAAATTCCTTTCCACTTATTTTATGGACTGTGGTAAATATTTTAAATTGCTATGACAAATGAGCTTGGCTGTGTTTTCATCTTTTGATCTGTAGAAAAGAGGCCAAGGGGGGAACCCTCTGCTCAGACACTATGGAGATCATTATTCTGTAACTCTACACTGTTATGTCAAACAAGGGCTCTTTGAAAAATACAAAATTCAGGGGCTATTTTCGCTTTTCCTGATATTATTACTTTTCCAAAATATATTTCAGGCACACTATGCTAAGCTCTTTACCTGCATTATCCCAATTATGTTCAAGACAATTGTTTAAAGAAGCCATAAAGTTACCAGAATATATGGTTCCTGTGAGCAGAGATTGTTCCCTCTCTGCTTACCTGTTGTCTCCCTGCAGCACAGAACAGAGCCTGGCATTACCCAGATGCTCATATTTGTGAAATAAATTGAAGGATGGTTAACCAAATGTTAGAGAACTTGTTCTAGGTCATATAACTAAGAAAGGGTAACTTAGGACTCTAACTCAGGTCTGTGGGATTGCAGAGCCTTTATTTCTAAATCCTGTGGTTCTATTGTATGTCAGGACTTGACACTTTTTTCAATCAACTATGAACAATGGAAAGATCAGGAGGTCTGGTATTCCCAGTGGCTCTGAGTAACAACTGAGCCAGCTAGTCTTGCTGAGAAGCTGGGGAGAGACGGCTAAGGATGAGTTCTGCTGTTAAGGAGACTAGAAGTTATAGAGTCCATCAAAGTTGAAGATTTTGAAAATACATTGCAACGGCTAAATAATACTCTATGTGCACTGAACTTAACTGGTAACTTAGTAAACACTTAGCACTTTATACTATGTGGTTTCAGGACAGAACACACTAGTTGTTATTATCCTGAACATTTCTAAAAGCAAATGATGATAGAGCTTTAGAGAGACTTTAAATAAAAAGACCAATGCCCAGCACAGTTCCTTCACTCATACAAGATATAATCATTTCAATGATATAATAAGCCCCTCTTTTGTCTTCCTATTTTAATATAGCAAGGATATTGAGAAATACATTTTTTAATTCTATAATGAGCACATTACACAACTTATTTAACCTTCTAAACCTTTGAGATGGATATCATCATTACATTCCCACTTTACATATGATTTCACTTAATTTGATTTCAGCCTATCAATCATCTGTTAATCCACGATTTGAGAGGAAATGAAGGCACAAAGGAGCAAAGTGATTGTCCAGGATCGCCCAGCTCATAAGTGCAGAGGTTAGATTAAACGCAGACAGTCAGACAGTATCTAGAAAAGGGAGTGTTGTCAGGCCTGTCAAGCTTACAAATGTTTTTTAAACGAGTTCTCACTTCAAAGGAGATGAGAGATGAGAGTTTATTCTGAAGCCAAAAATGTATGGCCATGGCTCAAGAACACAAATTTAGGCTACCCCGAATTCCATGTTCCAGTGAGGTAATCATTTCATGACTTTTTTAAGTAAAATAAATCAACACGCTTTTCAAAAAAGCTGGTGGAATACACCAAGTGGGTGGGTTACAGAAAAGCAAGGAAACCTCTTCTACAGGCCTCTGATGTTATCTGATGACATTCTTAGCTTTGGGGTTGGTGGAAACTAGAGAATCTGTTGGGGCATTCTAAACAGACTTACCTAATGGCCACAAGGATGTGAGGTCATACACAGAGGTGGGCAATAAATGAATATTCAAAAGGGGCCAAGATAGCCCGAGTAGTTAGACTCTAACCTGCAGCATTCCAACCTCTCCACAATCACTGAAGTTCTAATCAGTCAATCAGCCTTTGAAGAATATTCAGTGTAAAGTGCAGTTTCTTTCAGGAACTTTTGGCTCACAAGCATAATTCCTATGCTTTCTGGGGTCCTGAAACATCTCTCTCGTGTGGCAAACAGATTTGAAAAGTTCAAATCTGTTATACTTTGGAAATTTGTAGCTTTAACTATATTAGAAAAAGAAGAAAGAATAAAATCAATGATCCATCCAAGCTTACTTCCTCCTTAATAAGCTGAAACCAAAGAGCAAATTAAATTCAAGCAGAAGAAAACGAATCTTAAAATTATAAATCAATTAAATCAGACAAACGACTGATAAAAATCAATGCAAATATTATTTGAAAAGATTAATGAAATTGGCAAGTCCCACCACCACTTTCACTCGCTGGAAAAGTTAACAAATGTGACTGAACTATTTTGGAAATTTTTCCCATCAAGAGATGGAACCTTCCCTACATCCACTTAATCAGGGCTGGCCATGGTGATTTCCTTGAGACTAATAGACTTCAGTGGATGTGGCATTATTTACTTCCAAATTATATCAGAAGAGGCAAATTAACTTCCACCTGGTTCTCTTGAACTCCTGCCCTGGAGGAAAACAGCTGCTGAACTGTCAGCCTGTAGCAAGCATCAGCAGCCAGCTTTGTGAGGAAGCCATCTTGAATGTCCCACTTGGAGCAGACTCACATGTCCAACCCCACTGATCACTGAATTCAACTACATTGAAGATTCTAAGAAAAAGTGGTTTGGTTGAAGTCTTCTAAAATTTCTATTTACAAAGTCGTGAATAAATTAAATTTGTGCTTTTAAGCTGCTAACATTAATTTGTTAGGTGACAATAATAATCTAAATATTGATAGAGCATTAAAGGATAAATTTTAAACTTCTAATGACGGGACATCACTATACATATTACACATGTGAAATGGAAAATAACTTCCTGCCAATATGTTTGGAAATTTGAACTACGTGGACGAATTGCTTAAAAGACAAATTATCAAAATGTACACAACATTAAAAAATATTAATAGCCACAAATTATATAAATAATACAACACTAATTTACACCCAAAAAACTTACTGCAAAGGAAATTCTTGTCCTGGAGAGTTCAATGGTAAATTCAATCAAATATTGAAGTGATATTAATAATATATAAACTTGGAAAAATTAGGTTGGGAATATCTTCCAAACTCATTATAGGAGGCCAACATAATCCTGATATCAAAACCTGACAAACACATTACATTACATCACATTATATTACATTACATCATTACATTACAAGAAAATAAAACAAGATCACAGTTCCCTGTGAACATGGGTGTAATTATCATTAACAAAATATTAGAAAATATTGTCTAAGTATATATAAGAAGACAGTAAAACTAAATGAATTTACCTCCAAGAATGCAAAGTTGGTTCAATATTAAATATAAATCAATTTCAATATCAGTAAAAAATAACTGAACTGCTAGAGTCACAAGAAACTGAAAACAATTTAAAATGCCATTTATCAAAAGACTAAATATCTAGAAGCCTAATGAAAATGCCTGTGCTATAAACTACAAAACATTGTCACAATAATATTAAAAGACATTTAAGTTAACAGAAATATATATTATGTTCATGAATTGCAAGATTTGATATTGTTAAGATAACAATTCTTCCAAATGACTCTACAGATTCAAAAAAAGATAATAAAAAATAAAACAAATAGAGGACACAAAGTTGAGGGCATAGAGACTTAGAAGTGGATCTGGGAGGGGTTAAGGGGAACAGTTAGGGTGAATGTGATCAAAATACATCATGAAATTCTCAACCAATTATTAACATTATTTTTAAGACAATCAAAATGTCACAGAATTCCAAAAAGAAAGGCTTATTCTAAGATTTTCTTGAGAAACTAAGGATTTAGAATAGTTGAAACAATCCTTTGGGAGTGTGTGTGTGTGTGTGTGTGTGTGTGTGTGTGTGTGTATTCCTGTATTGTGTGTCTGTGTTGTGTGGGTGCTAATGGAGGCCAGAGGACAACCTCAGGCATCATTCCTCCTTGGGTAACACCCATCTTGTTTTATGGACAGGGTCTCATGCTTTAGGGTCCTGTCACCTCAATATAACAGGCTTCTAGTTATCCTCATTTGAAAACTTGTTCCATTTCACCATATCTTGGTAAAAAGAATATCTTTTTAAGATCATCTGAATCTTTTCTTCCTGTTTCTCTTTACTTTCACAAATGTTTTACATTTCACTGTGCCTGTGCTTCTCAAATTTTAATATGCACGTAATTCACCTGTATGTCATATTAAAAGTCATATTCTGATTCAGTATGTCTGGAACATGGCTTAAAATTCTGCATTTTTAAGAAGTTCCTAGATGATTCCAAAGTTGTTAATCAAAGCTTTGAATAGAAAGCTCCTTGTAATGCACTAATAGGGCATTGAATATGTTTTCTTTTCTTACCTGTAGGCATAAATTAACATGGGATGTGGGGTCAGAAAAATATGAGGAAGAAAAAGAAAAAAGCGATTGTGACTTTCTTTTTCTCCACCTCAAGTCCTACCCTCTATGCTTCCCACCACATCTAACAAATGGCTCTGTTTTTAAAGAGCTACACACACACACCCCCAGTGACATCTGTCTTCTTCTAAAGATGTAGCAGAAGGGAGGGAAGGGAAGATTACTCATTATGGTCATGATTTGTTGTGCCCCATATTGCAGGTGAAACAAATGAGGCATGAAGGGGCCTCTTGGTGACTCTTTCTGAACTCGAAGCTAAGACAACACAAAGCTCCACCATTAACAGCCAAGATTGTACACCATTGGAGTTTTAAGTATGTTCCTTAGGGCTTATGGATTAGAATTAGAAGAGCTCCTTCTAGCTATACAGTTCTTAGATGAACTCAGGGCTACCTGGCATTCACCAGGGCTCCTAGCACATTGCCATTTCCTTCCCACACATCTCCGAGGACATCTTCCTTCACGGATGCTTACTGTTTAATTCAACAAACATTTGCTGAGCACTTATTAGTCAGGCTTTATGTAGTCACTGTAGACACCAAAAAGAAGAAGCTCATTTCTTATGCTGGAAGAGACAGACGTGCAAATAAAGAAACAGTGAGCTAAAGGAAGTCATTGTGTAGCTTCTACCTGCCAGAGACCATGCAGCCTTTTTCAAAATGCCTTAACATAAGAAAGCACAAAGTGCTTAATTCATGTGCCAGGGAAAAGGGAATGACTCCCAAGCCATTTCGTATGAACTCTGACTTGAGAAATGAATGGAGTTCATGGACAGAAAAAGCATAGGCATGCCAGGTGTGGTGGTGCACGCCTTTAGTTCCAGCATTTGGGATGCAAAGACAGGTGGCTCTGTGAGATGGAGGCCAGCCTGGTCTACACAGCAAGGGCCAGGCCATCTGGGGCTACAGGGAGACCCTGTCTCAAAAAGACCAAAAAGAGGGGGAGGCATAAGTCATAGACATGCATTCTGGACAGATGGCTTGAACAATGGCATGATATGACATGGTATGTGGGGGTCTTTGAGTGGCTCTGTGTGACAAGAGTCTGAGATGTGTGGGTGAGAGGATTAAAAGCAATCCGTCCCATCTGCAGTCTTTACAGTTTGTACAGCATATTCGTCTGCATTATCTCACTTGATCTGAGCAGCCTTTCCTTCCCAGGCAGAACACTAATTACCTGTCAAGTAGAATGAGGGAGGCTTTGGACACACCTAAGAAAGGCTAGAAGGAATGTTAATCAGAGCCATTCTGAGAAAGTGATTAAAATTTCCAATGTGTTCTACAAGCCTTCTGCTTCTCCTGAATTTTCAATGCAATTATTATCTCATTCTTTGGGAGCAGACAGCTCTCCAGAGAGGCTTCCTGAGCTGTCCTGGCTTTTCAGAATCAGAGCCTGAGCTCCCGGCTGGCTGAGCTGGCCTTGACAGCTCCCTCCTCATCTCCAGCAGCCAGCTGGCTGCTGCCCCACTGTGGCCTCTGTTTTGGACCTGGGATTCCTTGCATTTCTCTGTTGGAAATCTCAACACTGCTTGGCACCCACTCACACTGGCTCTGAGTTCCCTGGCTACAGGAATGAAAGCTAAAGAATATAGGATGCACAGGAGCAGGTGTTCAAACACAATACTTTTCAAACTCCTGTGGGCATTTTGTGCCCTGCAGAGGCTTGTTAAGAATGCAAGTGGTCTCTTCCTAGACTGAAAAATCAGATTTAGGGACTCTAAAGTCATTTCTGAAACCTCTACTCTTTTTTGTGGGGGGAGAATGAGACAGGGTCTTAATGTGTATCCCAGATGGGCCTGAAACTCACCACATAGCCCAGGCTGGCTTAGCACTCATGATAATACTCCTGTTTCAGTGTCCCAAGTACTGAGATTATAGGTCTGACTATAGGCCACCATGTCTGACTGCAAATCTACTTTTTTAAAAAAATTAATCTTATAGATTCTTGGGGGTAGCAGCCAGTCATTTGGGTTCAGAAATCTCTGTGATCAGAACATCCTTACACACAGACCTGGGTTCACCAGTTTCTGATGAGACATAAAGGTGAAGTAGTGGCCAGAGATTAATTTCATAAAGTCCCTCCACCCACATCACAGCTTTAGGGGGATGATAGTCTTTACTGGTTTTCTTTCACCCCTATTTGGGGTGACACACCCTTCTTACTCTATCATTTCCAGAGATATTGAAGACCTCTGCCCCACCCTTTGCCAATTCTGGAAACAATTCTGGAGGAAGTTTATCCTGAGCCACCCCAAGGTCACCGCCCTCCCTGCAGCAGCCTCTCTAATCATGTATAGCATATGTGAGCAAAGAAATCTTTGAAAACCACTTCCAGTCTGGCTAATGATACAGTGCTTCGAAAAGTGTCACCAAGATGAAAAACAGCTCGAAATGGGGAGTCCTGGTTATTTCAGCAGCACAGCCGGTAGAAGTTCCTGCCAAGCAAGATCAAACTTTGGGGGAATGTTTTGAAAAGCTGATAGAAACAAAGGCCCCTGTCACAGTTCTATCACATTCCACCCCAACTTGTGGGAAAGCTCTCTTGGAACGTGTGCTAGTCAATCTAAAAGACTCACAAAATTGATGCCTCCTGCCACACTGCCCTTTCCACTACAGACTCGAAGCTACACCCTCTTGTTCCTAAGGCAGAAAAGGAAAGGTTAGAGAAACCATCCAGACTTTCTCTAAAATAAATGGAGCAGTTTGAAGGTGCTGTTCAAAGAGATGGTTCCAAAGCTTCCCTGTCCTTCCCTGCCTTAGCTGGGCACTGTTTAATTCCTTCCATTGATTCCCTGGCTTCTGTGCAGTAGTCCAGGTGCCCTCTGTCTGTTGGAAGCTGAGCCATCTGTCAGGTACCTCCCTCCTGCCTCCCCGGGCTTCTCTTTTGCCTACACATCTTGATTAGCAGATGATAGTTCTGCTCTGATGTTTGTTTTACCTCTGACAGATTTTCAGCTAAATAGCAGGAGGATAGAAGATGCTTTCTCCTTCACAGAGCCAACTCTGGTTTTCCTTGGCTCCCTTCTCCAATCTGCCAGGCAAAAGAACTAGTAGGTACTCAGAAAGGGAACAGATAATGATAAGTTAAGGTCAACTCTTCCTTGCCCTCCACCATGCAGAAAATGATTTGTTTATTTCTGCAATATCACTAGTTTGACACTATAAGGTATAGACAAAAATAGACAAGGATCAAAGCATTACACAAGTAGGGAGGAGAAGTTGTTTTTGGAAACACAAAGCAAGTTGAATCACACTGTTGTGTTTAATCTCCCAGGCATTTTTCCCCTCTATCTCTTTCTATCTCCAGTCTAAGTCTTTCTGGAATTTAGATAAGGTCTCAGAAGAGAAAATAAAATGCGGAATTAGAGATGAGAACAACAGCGGGAACTGGGCGGTGGGGGGGGAGCATGCATCTATCTGCAGATCACTCAGTCAAATAAACTCAGAGACTCAATACCTAGATCTATGGGCTCAATGAGTCAGTTATAGGCAAAATGAAAGGGTGATACAGTAAGAGCCAGGCCCTGAAATATCCTCACTCTTCCCACATCTCTCACATGCTACATTCAACCTATCATCAATCTTACAGAGTCTGACTCCCAAGGATCTGTCATGTTCACCTGCTCCTCTCAGTCCTGTAGCCACTGCCAAAGTGTAGCATAATCCACTTTTGCCTAGGTGACAGTAGTAACAGACTCCCAATCAGGCTATCTACCCTCTCCATTCTGCTCTCACAAAACACGCAGAGAAGCCTTTCATAGGTACAGAGTCTAGGCTGTTTCCCTGATAAATACCCTTTAAGAAATGTATCCCCCTCTTGTGCAGGCTCTGTCTTTATGTTCAAAGTCCAAGAACATGTATAATCTGGTCTCTTCAGCTAACAACTCATGACTTCTGACCTCAAATGGTAGGCTCTAGAAACCTCCCTTTAAAAAAATCATAGACTTTTCATTTGGGAGCCATTGTTCATGCTGTTTTCTCTGCTTGCAATGACCATCTGATTCTTCCAAGAACGCTTGATTAGTTTTTACTGCCTGAATTTTAGGTCTCAACTAAATTTCACTTCTTTTAAGCTACTTTTACTAACCTTCAAGACAGTCCAACCCAGAACTCCTCTGTGTCCCCCTGGAAATTTATGCACCCTATTTCTGGTGTGTAGGGTCCAAGGGAACAAGAGTCATAGCAACTAGAAGAGTTATCCCTGGGTAAGAGATCATAGGAGGCTCAATAGAGATTTTTGTTTGTTTTTACTTAAACGACACTTCTTTAGGTCAGAAGCCCAAGATTAAGGTATCAAAAGGTTTTGTTTCTCTTAAGCCTGTCTTTGACTTATAATAGAGAAAAATGAAACCTAACCCAGTTAATGGTCTTTCTCTAGATCATTTTAACATGTAAGTAGGAGCCAATTGTTTATTTTCATTTCCAAAAAATTCATTGAACATCCATCATGTGCCAGTATTGTACTAAATATTTATATAAATGAATAAGCTCTGATAACACTTATTATGTAGTAAAGTTAATCCATAAACATGCCAACCTAATTCCTTCAAATGTAAATCACAGCTGAAAAAGCATGGCAGCTATAAGGTACAAGAAACAGTGAACAAAGCATAGCTCTTAAGTCAGGCTTGATATTTACAGTTTTAACGCTAGGTGATAAAGACCTGCTCTTGGAATGTATACGTGCTATGTCAAGGGCACAAAGGGGCATGGAGTTGCAGAGACTTCCCATTCTCAAACATCCATGTCAACCAGTCACACGTTTGGTGCATTTTAGCATTTATCACCCCCACCCCATTCCCTATGAACCTGGCATGGAGAGTTGTGTCCCATTACTGCTCTCAGGCACTGCCATATGCCAGGGAGGACAGGCCTTTCATGATAAGGGCACCAATGATACGGTCTTTGATTCAGCACCAAGGACAGAGGAACCATGGCCACTTCACCCAGAGTAGTTGACCATAGTTTGGGAACTAAATTTAAGACTGCACCACGTTTTTTGTTTGTTTTGATTTGGGTTGGGGGTTTTGTTTGTTTGTTTGTTTGTTTTTGTTGTTGTTGTTTTGGGGGGTGGGTTTTTTTGTTTTGGGTTTTGTTTCTTTTGGGGGGTTGCTGTTTGTTTGTTTTATTTGTTTTGTTTTGTCTTCCTGTAGCCCCATCTGGCCTGTAACTCACTATGTAGACCAGGCTGGTCTCAATCTCACAGAGATTCATGTGTCCTGCTTCCCAAGTGCTGTGATTAAAGGCATATGCCACATGCCTAGATTTGCCAGTTTTTAGTCTATATTTTATGTTTGTTGAACAGTCACGTACTTGAAGTCTTAGATCTCACTTTGATGTTATGTGGTCTTACTGACCTGGACCCTGAGATGTAGGAACTTTGTGCTTTAACAGACCTTGAAAATGTTAGGATTGACATGGTTGTTCCACTACAGTCCATCTGCCTGGCCCTATGTCTACTATTTAAAACCCATCTGTCTGCATTAAGAATTGCCTTTCCATGCCATGGTTTATTATTTTCTGTTCTACTTAAAAAGCACATTTCTAAGGACTAATCCACATGAATCCTATCAACACTCAATTTATCCACAAAGCCAGGGGGAAGATTAGATACCTGGATTATGGCTTAAATGAGGTAAGGGATGGATAATCAGGTCAACAGGGCAAGATGAGAGAGGACATGGGTTCAGTAAGCATTCTTCCATGAGAGGTTTTATGGTAGACTGTGATCTTTGTTATAACCAGGATTCGATCTTCTCACTATACCACTTCAAGTATTTAGTACATAGTCATTATCCTTTAAGTGTCTCTTAAATAAAGTCATTGTATGTATCTCAGAACTCCACATAATTATGATTTTACTTTACTGGCATCCTACCTTTAAAGAATTCATGGCCTAATAAGGAAATGTAGTCATGAGTTTGCTAGTACAAAACAAAATGATTGTAAAATACAGTGCTATGCAGTATGGAGGTCTATACTGTATGCCCAGATTGGGGATGTGAGGCAAGAGGGATTCAAGTAAGTGAGAAAAGCATTGACTTCGTTTGAAATTGGGCTAAATTGCCATCCTTGTGACCTAGTAAAAGTTAATTCATCTCTTGTCTCTATTGTATTTAAATAGTAGATTGTGGAGGACAAACCATTCCCTATTCACTGTATTCCCAAAATAATACATTGGCTTCCTGCCCTTCAAATCAATATGACTGGCAAGTTTTGTCTAGCTGTTGGTCTATTCCTGTCCTGGGTTACTGGGATTTGGATAGCTACAAAAGAGTCTCTGGCTTAGCTACTTCATCCTGCCTCAGAGACTGCGCTCCCTAGTGTGATCTAGGAGCTAAGAGAGGTGCCTTCTGCTTCTGGCTCTGCCAAAGTTTGCTATTCTCTTTTACAAGGAAGACTTTACAGGACTAGAGAGATGGCTCAGTGGTTAAGAGCACTGACTGCTCTTACAGAGGACCCGAGTTTGATTCCCAGCACACACATGGCAGCTAACAACTGTCCATAACTCTAGTTCTAGGGGAATCTGATGCCTTCTTCTGACCTCCAGAGGCATTGCACGATATGGGTGCACTTACACACATGCCGGCAATACACTCATACACACATAAAATAATAAAAAATCAATAAAATATAAACAATGCAGACTTTACTTGGCCTGCCTATCTTCCTTCATTTCCTGGGTGCTCTGGGAACCACATAGAATGGCCAACCACCCTATGCCCATGTCTCTTTCATGCATTCTAACCTTCATATTCTGCCAATATGGTTCCTCACATCTAGGGAAAACTACCAATCCAAAGCTTCAAAGGTGGGAGGACAAATCTCTTTAATAAAGCCTTCCTTGCTTTCCCTGCCATGACTGTTAACATTCTTCTCTCTACGCCCCAGTACAGTGATTCTTTCTTATTATTTATTTATTATTGGATTGTTTATTTTTACTTTATATGTATGGGTGTTTACCTGCATGTACGTAAGCCCACCACATGTGTACAATGCTCACAGAGCAAGAAGAAGGTATTGGTTCCCCTGGAAGTGGAGTGAAAGATAGTTGTTAGCCACCATGTGGGTGCTGGGACTGGACCTGGGTCCTCTGCAAGAACAACTGGTGTTCTTAAATGCTGAGCCATCTGACCAATCCCTAGTAGAGTAACTCGTAACAATGACCATGCATCAGAGCTATGTGAGGAGATTATTAAAAGACCAATGCCTGAACTTCAACCTCATCTATGTAAATCTTCACTTGTGGAGGTGATCGGTCTGTTATCAATGTAGATAGTTCTCAGGTGAAGCCAGAGCTAAGGACTTTACTGTCTTTGTTTCTTTCTTACTTTTATTACATTATTTACTTTGTGTGTTAGTGTGTATGTGTGTGGGCCCATACATGGCACTGAACATGTGTAAGGTAAGAAGACATGTGTAAGGTCAGAGGACAGCTTGTCTCTCCTTTCAGTATGTGGATCACAGGGATGGAACTCGGGCCTGGCTGCAAGCACCTTTACCCACTGATCCATTTCACCAGCCCTTGCTGACCTTACCTCTATGGCCTCATTTATCCTATAGTGTGTGATGTCAAATCATAAGCTCCTTGAAGGCAGAAACTGTCCATCATCTTCTCAGAGTTAATTGTTGAATGTATTTTAATGGATTGAATTGATCACCACCAGAAGAAAAGCATTTGGACGCTGGTCACAGACTGCAGTTGCTCATAAAACTGGGCAACTTCTTTTCTTTCTTTTGTCCTCATGAGAAAGATAAGAATTCTTGGCTTTCTTTGTCTTTCCCTGTGTTCACTGAGATATAATTTTTTGCCTTTCTCCAAAAGGAGGGAAAGCTTATGTGGTTGGTGAGGAGGGCCTGATACTTGGAATGGAGCACATCTCCCTATGGACAGAGTAGCTTTATACTGAAAGGCATAATCCCGTAACTCCACAGCCTATTCTTCTTTTGGTCACCTCTCCTACATACACGGGGGAAACAGAATGACATGGAAACACCACACTTACTTCCAATAGGCCTCATTTTTTTTCTTTGTGAAACAAACACATTCACCTATAATGCCCAAGCATCTTTCTACTCTAAAATTCAAGAATTATAATTGCACATGAAAAGAATAGCCTTGAGGTCAACTGGGGAGAGGAGAGACAGTTCTTTCTTCCTTTCCAAAAAAACAATCTTCACTTTTGTCCTAATACACACACACACACACACACACACACACACACACACACACATTCATGCATTAGAGCATGCACCTTCCCTGTGAGAGGAGATTGAACTTCAGGAGAGTTACTTTGGTGGCACCTAAAGGGCATGTGAACTGGAAAACAAAGTAGGTGAGATGGAAACCCAACCCACATCCTGCCTTTGCCCTGAAGCCAGACAGAAGAACTCTTCCACCCACCAATTATGTCACCTGTCAGAGAGTTTTGGCATCTATGACCTTCTTTCTCTTATCTGAAAGCTAGATCTGCCCTCCACACAGAAATGCAGAATTGTAGCAGGAAGTCAATTTAAAGCTACAAAACACCTCAAACACCTTCACAAACCAAAGCACTTAGCATATTGATGTTAGGATTTTTTTCATTGTACGTAAGCTTATTTGTCTACAATTTTGTCATGTTATTTTAGTCAAGCTTAAACCTTATTGCAAATTGTCTTCTTTTCCTTAAAATTTTTATCAACTTCAGAATGGCAAGGGTTGGTGTGGCTTTTTTCTTTTTCTTTTACTTTTAAGTATTTTAGTTATTTTTATTTTTTATAT
>NW_008353126.1:951034-952829 GCF_000622305.1 Nannospalax galili
AGCTTTAACATATTCAGTAACAATTTCCAGAGCAAGGATACATCTCTTTCAAAAGTGGCTGTAAATTTTTAGGTTTACAGTTGAGTTAATACAGTTATACAATATTGAACTCAGTATAAGCCCTGTAATACATAAAATTGAATGAATTCTTTAACTTTTAAAAAAGATCTCCATTTCACTTTAGAATATATTGTTCCTTGAAGAAAGACTCATTGTATTTGCTACTAACACTGAGATGTTGGTGCATGTATCTCTAATCTGTATGTATCTGATTATTACTAGTCATAATCGGTTACAGTTGGATCCTTGGTGCCTGTGTATGTCTATAAAGTCATCAGGTAGATTTCAATGGTAATGTTTATCACCTCTACTAATTAACATCATATAAATTTCCATGCTTCCTCCTCAAATATAATACATTTTTTAAAATTTGTTGATTTTGTATGTGTGTGTGTGTGTGTGTGTATCACATAGAACATCCCAAACCATATTATTCAACTATATACCAACTTCCCAGATGGCACCCTGCCATAGCCTCCCTCCCCCCACTAGAGCCCTTATACTCTGATATCCCTGCTACTGTCTGCTGTGTTGTTGGCACCCCAAGCCATCCCCCACTATTTGTCCATCTGGTGAATCTAGTCAGCCTATCTAGAGGTCTTTGTTTTAGGAAGGTGAGCTGTTCCTCATCTAGCAGCAATCAGTTGTCAATATTCCTTTAGATAAGATTGGGGTCTGCTGTTCGTTTTCCCAGTTCTATGCTGGGTTACTGTCTGGGAGTCCCTTTGGCCACCCTGGCCAAAAACTCAAAAGAAGGTATATCCTATCTGGCATTGTTGCTTGTTATGTAGCCTTTAGCTATGCATATGGACTCTTAAAAATATGTTGGCCCCTTTAATCTTTGGTTATACTTTCCTTTTGAATGTTTAAGGCCATACAGTTGGCCCAGATAAACCAATTTATTTTTATCCTTAGGTCATTTGAAGATCTGTTCCTCAGGGGTCACTTGGGCTTGGGAGGAGCCCCTGGCTCCATTCTTTTACCAGTTCCTCCTATGTGAAGATAAGTCAAAGGTCCTGTTCCACCATGGTTGGCTTTGCTTGGAAGCATGGAAGAAATGATTCCTCTGTATTGACCCTCCTCTTTGTAGACTGGACACTGGTTCAAGTCCATCTGGTGGGGTCTCCTCAGCCTCCCTGATCAAAAGGACAGGTGACCTACCACAATTACAGGACATTTTGAGAGTTGCTCATAGTCTCCTGGAACTAGTTGACCTAGGAGGGCAAGGAGCAAAAACTGTCCTTTATAACCCTCTGACCAAATTAGTATAGGCCTCAAAGTAAGTCTGTTAAACATCCAAGAAGGTTAGTTCCACCAGTCTGGTACTTTTAATTACTGTGTGTCATGTAGATAAATCTTGGGCAAAGGCCAGTTGTTCTCAGATAAACCTTACCTAGACATATATTTCTTGATCTGCTATGTATAATTTGTCAGTAGGTTGTTGGAGTAACATGGTTCCCTCTGGTTTTTAAAACTAGCTAGGCATTATTTATCTTTCACATTGTCTCACCCCTCCATCATGGTTTTCCCACTTAAGGTGCCCCCATTTCCTCCCCCTTCCCCCTTAATGATACCTTTCTCCTATGGTCCTACCTCTCTTGAGCTCCTTCTTTCCCCTTATCCCCTAGGTTCCTTTTATACCCTTCCCTCCTCCTCCCTTAAACTAACCCAATTTTTATCCATATCTCCCTTATTAAGGCCTGTTTCCTTCTGTTCTTCTCTTTCAGGTTCTTTC
>NW_008353126.1:952879-965288 GCF_000622305.1 Nannospalax galili
AAGGACCTGGAATTTAAAAGAATTTGGTGCTAGGATCCACATATGAGGCAGAACATATGTCTATTTTTTTTTTCTCAGTCTGTGTTACTTCACTTAGTATAACAGTTTCTAGTTCCATCCATTTACCTGCAAATTTCATGATTTCATCTTTCTTTACTGCTGAGTAAAACTCCATCGTATAAATGAACCACATTTTCATTGACGAGTGGATAATGAAAATGTAGTTCATTTATACGATGGAGTTTTATTATTTTTATTTTTATGTGTATGAATGTATTGCCTGCACGTAAGTAGATGCATCCATGTTGTGTAATACCCGCGAAAGTCAGAAGAGGGCATTACATCCCCTGGAACTAGAGTTATAGAGGCTTGTTAACCACCATGTGGATGCTAGGAATCAAATCTGGGTCCTCTGGAAGAGTAGTCAGTCTTCTTAACTGCTGAGCCATCTTTCCAGCCCCTACTATGGCTTTTTCCCACAAATATATGTCTATATATACTTCTACCATATATGCTTAGATTTTCTCTTTGCCACAACACATAGTTCAAGAGTGTGTATATATGTTCTGTTAGTTCTCTGTCTATTAATTTCCTAGGGCTGTCATAACAAAGCACCACAATTGTGTGCCCTGGAAGAGGCATGCATTAACTTACGGTTCTTGGGGCTGGGAGTCTAAATCAAGGCATTGCTGGGGCCACACTGGTGCTGAAGGTGCCAGGGAAGGATTGCTTTCCATCCTGGTTTCTGGCAGCTTCAGGCATTGTTGATTTAGTTGAGTCACACTGATCCTTCTGTATCTGCATGGGAGCACATTCTCTTTGAGTCTTCACACAGTCTTTCCTCTTGTGTGTCTGTGTGCCCTTCTTATAAGAACAGGAATCCTGCTGTATTGGCGCCTGCCCTAATGACCTCATTTTAATGTGATTACCTCTGTAAAAACAACATTTTCAAACAAATTCACATTCTCAGGTCCTAGAATAACTTAGCCTACAACAGAGATTCTTCATTTCTTTTATGTTAGTATAGAAATGGCTAAAATATCTTAATTAGTTGACTGAATGATGACCCAGAGTTCCTCCCTTCTATGCAGTTGTGTCATTGTTAGTAAAAATACATCTGTTGCTTCTTCTCAGGACTGTCCATGGCATGTTTGACTACCAAAATCCCAGGGTATCTCAGAGAACATCTATCTCAATTACCCACTGTCCTAACATCCCAGACCTGTGTCCACCCAGGCTCTGATTATCACCACCACCACCCCTACACACACCCCAGTGCAGAGAACTTGCTGGAACCTATCCCTTCTCTACCCAACTTTGTTGATTAAAAAAAAATTCTTATACTGAACCCAAATCTCCCAAATTCTCTTTTAAATAGTCAGACAAAATTAGTCTTGAGTGTTACAGAGGGTGTTCAGATATTTCAAGGAAGTGAGAGTGACCATGTGTCTAGTATGTGTCCATATCCCAGACCCAGCACTTCAGAGCAGTACGAAGGACCTGAGGAAGGACATGTGCAGAGCCAAGCAAAAGAGCTGCATCCTACCGTTGAATCTGTGTGACTGTGGCCTGCACAGTGATGCTCACTTCCGGTTTAACAATGTATATTTAACAATTGTACATCATGGGCAACTCCTGAACTCAGCTCTTAGCAGTAGCAGTGAAGCACTTAGGTTCTTCCATTATCTTACTTAAGGCTCTTGGAAAGTCTAGAAGATGTAACTACCTTTGTCCTAACTTTACTGATAAGAAAAATCAGCTATTAAGGAACTCTTCAACCACAACTCTGTTGGCTGCAGAGCTCAGGCTCAAGACCATGTTTTAGAATTCCAATATATTATAGCATTGCATCAAAATTATTATTTATAACCTTTATTGTGGTGATTAGTTGAGCACCGTACAAACCAAGTAGTCAGCCCTATCACACCTTTGGTTATGTTCACAATATATAAGTAAGAAATTCAGTCAGGAATAAGGTCCAAACTAAATTTCATCTTTCAAATCAGTTTTGCTCAGTCACTAATTTCAGTGACTGTTAGCACCTAGAAATTCATAGTAGGCCACTTTGCAGTGAGATAGGCATTTCTGATTTGTCTACTCTTCTGTATGAACTTTTAACCCTAGAAGCTGGAACCATGTATACGTGTAAGCTATTTGGGCATAGATATATGAATTATATAATTATTGTTGAGTTTTACAAATATAGTGAATACTCTATTAAATCCTTTCCAAATAAATCTCATTCTGTCTTTACAACCTCCCTATGAAATAGGTACGATTATTATCCTTATTGAAATTATGAGGAAATTAAGAATTAAAGGGTTAAACAAATGGCTATTTATTAAATTATAGTATATCAGAATAACATGTCCCAGTTAAAAGGGGATATTTTTATGTACTAACATATAAAGATACACAGAATATCATAATGGCAAAAGGCAAATTGGATAACAATAAAAAGAACAATAGTTAGAATGCAACCATTGGAGAAATTTTTCAATATTTTGTAATATTCATTTTAAAAACATAAGAAAAACAATGTGACCATTAATCTTTTTAATATTTTATTTATTATTTTTATTTTATGTTTGAGTGTATTGCCTACACGTGTGTAAGTGCACCCATGTCATGCAATGCCCACAGAAGTCAGAAGAGGGTATAAGATCCCCTAGAGCTTGAGTTACAGATGGTTGTTAGCTGTCATGTGGGTGCTGGTAATCAAACCCCAGTCCTGTGCAAGAGGAGTCAGTTCTCTTAATTGCTGAAGCAGTTCTCCAACCCTATGATCATTAATCTTTATTATCAAGCTGATCGGGTTTGGACTCACCTAAGTGACACACCTCTGTATGTATCTGTAAGAGTATTTCCAGAGAAATCTAAGGAAGGAAGAGACATACTCTGACTGCAGGCCACACCATCCCATGGACTGGGGTCTCAAACTGAATAATAAGGGACAAAAGAGAAAATGTGAGCATCAGCATTTATCTATCTCTGCCTCCTCACTGTGGACACAATGTGACCAGTTGACTTTGTGATCCTACCACCATGAGTCCCCTGCCATGACAGACTATGAGCCCAAGCTACAAATCAAAGTAAATACTTATCCCCTTAAGTTGTTTCTTGTCAAGTATTTGGTTGCAACAATGATAAAGGTAATGAATGCAAACATATATCAAACCCTCAATTTTGGCTATCCTAGGGGTGAGGGAATAGAAATTTTATATAGAAAAATTTTACTATTCATGTTAAATACATTTCTGTAATTTAAAATTTTTTTCATTCTAACTCATGTTGCAATATCTGCAACTTGGACTTAACTGTATCTAAAACCCTCATTCTTAATCATAATACTGAGATGGTACATGCCATTAAATAATAGCATCAGTAGCCTTTTATCTGAGTTGAGTCTGCTTCCTCCTCCACAGAAGTCATGGATGAATGCTTTCCCATGATGACTGATCTTGGACAAGCAGGCTTCAGGAGAAGGTGATGCGCTCATCCAAAGGGTGCAATGTCTGGGTTCAGAGGATGGCTATAATCTGGGCTCTACATCCTTTATAGAGACTGGAACCTTCATAATCATCCTTTTCTTCCCAATACAGGAAGAGGTTTTCAGGGGAAAAAAAATTAACGAAAACAGCTCAGGTTCCTTCGGGTCATTTAACATAATAACTCAGCCTCAAGGAAGAGTACTTTTTCCTGGACTAAAAAGAAAAGTATAAATGCCACTGAAAAATTCATAGGTCAGAGCTTTCTATCTTCATTGGGTCTCCCTCAGGCCCTCCATGGGTAGAAATAAGTGTATCTAGTTCACCCTACAGGAGAAGCCTGCTCCACTGCAGATGCATTGGAGTTCTCCACAGGAAAATGGTTCTTCCAGGAGCCTTTTTTTTTTTTTTTTTTGGTCTTTTTGAAGCAGGGTCTCTCTGTAGCCCCAGCTGTCCTGGAACTCACTATGTAGACCAGGCTGGCCTTGAACTCACAGAGATATGCCTGCCTCTGCGTCCCAAGTGCTGGGATTAAAGGTGTGTGCCACCACGCCCAGCCTAGGTTCCTTTTTAAGAAAGTCAGAAAGTCTTCAGGCTGGCTGGAACTTCTGGGCTCAAAGTGTGGCCCATCATCCAGGGTAGAGTTCAGAGCCAAGTATGGCCTGCTATGGCCCTGTCTACTTTTGTTAGTAACATTTTACTGGGACACAGCCACACTTGTGGGTGTTTAAGTTATTTAAGCCTGCTTTTACATCACTACAGGTGAGCCGAACACCTGCAACAGCAATGGTATTGTTAGTAGTCAGCCTAGGGCTCTTTTGCTCAGCTCAGGATAGAAATCACAAAATAGGCAAAATAGTACCAAATGAATGAGGCTTTATTAGTGTTTCTGCACCAGACAAAAGGACAGGACAGGGGGGCTCTTAAAGCAAGGAGTAAACCATATATAGTATAGTCGGGGGCTTGCTTAGGCAGCCTGGATGCTATGGTGAACTGCTCAAGACTTTCATATGTATCTCTTCTGATCTTTAGCTCTGACACCAGGTCCTTTTGCAATTGGGTCACAAAAGATGGTAACAGCAGTCACTTTCACCACCTTAGAAAGTCTTGTGGCCGTCAGAGTTGGGCATTCTGTGCACATGGAACCTGGGAAAGTTGCTTTCCAAGCTTTGAAGAAAGCAGTTGGCATAACAGTGCTTTCTTAGGATGCATATCCCACAAAATCCTGCTTCTCACTAAAGACAGAAAACATGGTTGGGAAATCACATCTTTCCTATTCTGCCTCAATGGGGACTAAAATTCTGAAAACATTTACTATTTGGCCCTTTAAAGAAAATTTTGCCAGGACGGAGAAATGGCTCTGCGGTTAAGAGCACTGGCTGCTCTTGTAGAGGACCCACACAGTGGCTAATAACTATCCCTAACTGCAGTTCCAGGTGATCCAATGGCCTCTTCTGACCTCCGTGGGCATTGAGCAATGTGGGTTCACTTACATCCATGCAGGCAATACACTCATATACATAAATACAAACAAAAATAAAAAAGAAAGAAAAATTTGCCATCTCCTGACTTAAGAGCGCACTAGAAATGTAGAACTAAGGTGCCACTCAGATTCCTAGGGGACTTTTAAGCATCTTGATGTTTTAAAAGCAATGACACTGCTCTGGAGGGCCCTACCCCATCTCTGCCTCCACACATCTTTAGAAAGTACTAAGCCTAAAAAGGACATCCTGGGATTTAGAGTCCTTGTGTTACCCTGGATCCATAAAGGAGGGAAATCAATAAAAATTTGGAGAGAGGAACCAACCAAAATCTCCTGCAACATCAGAGCTAACCTAACCTTTAGGAATTCTTCAGATCATCAAACATCCAAAATACTTAGGTAATGAAAATGTGCACTGTCACTGACCACACAACTCCTGCTTTTCCTCAGCCTCACAGCTGCTTTTTCAAGAAGAAGCCTTGCCTTAGAAAGCATCTCCATGTCATCTGTCAGAGGTTGCTAGGCACTCCTGGGGCAGGGCAAGGAGTGTCTAGGCTAAGGAGGTACAACAGGCTCCAGGCTTAGAGGAAAGGGAGAGGGAGTTAGAACTGGGCCCATGCAGTGATTTAGTCTGCAGAAGGAATCTGCTTCAGGCCAAAGAAGCCAATGTATTCATCTGGTTCCACCAGCTCTTTTTGAACACTCACACCTGGCTCTAGAGGACTGAGTTGGCTAAGGCCTCACCTGTAGAAGACAGGAAGAAAATGTCCAAGTAGTGCTCACCTTTGTAGCCAATGCTGCCAGTGTCCACTCAAGCAAGGTTGAGCTTTTCTTGTCCTGTCCAGTGAGTTCTTAGGAGTTTCAGGTGTGTAAAATGGAGCCTTTTACTAAGGTAAGTTTCCCTCCCAAAAAGTAACCAAATCCAAACTGAAGTCCGGGAGGCAAATAATCAGTTAAGGAGATTCCTCTACAACACACACTCTGCTTCTGCCCAGACTCCCACATCCCAGTCTGAGTCCCATTCTGAGTCCTAACTCCCACTACTTACAATACTGGGTCTGCACTCTTCAGATGTCCAGCTGAGGCCTAGCTCTGTCCTAGGGATGCTCCATCTGCTTATAGCATGCCTCCTGCTCTCACAGTGCACTCTCACTGGATCTAGGGTCAATCACCACGTACTTCATCAGGCCTCAGAGACCCCTCACTGGTACCAGCTTCCACTCCCCAAAGAAATGTCTTTTAATGGTATACAGATACACACAGAGCTACAAGAACAGTTTATTACAGAAATGGCTATTTTCATATTCTTTCAGATATTATGGGATTGAAAGTCCCCATAACCCCAGCCTCCTCATGGTCTCTGGCACCTGCTGTTCATTTTGTGGGTTAGGAGCAGGGCAGTTAACTTGCTCCTACTCTTTTCTGGTCTTGGACCAATTTTCCCAACTTGATAAAATTGCACTCTGGTCAGCTTTTATGTGTGCTCAGCTGTGAGCACCTTGCAAATTACTTGCAGTAAAAGTTCCTGTGCAAGCATTTTGCTTCTACTCCATCATTTCTTGACCTTCTGCCTCTTTTTAAGGAGTTCTTGAGTCCCATGTTCTTGCACTAACTATTCTCACACAATGCCGTCCTTTCCCCTAGACAACTCTATGTTGTCCTCTAGACACTGGGGTGGGGCTTGGGGACTAGCTGTGGGCATGCCCAATTACTGGTGTAGCCTGACAGATGCTAAAATCTCAGCGGGAATAGCAGTTGAAAACCAAGCATAGTAAGCACAATGAGAGCTATCAGAAAGCAGAGCCAGGGGAGAATGGGCCAGGCCTCCTTCTCTAGATCCAAGCAAGCCTTACATTTAATTTATAGACAGCAAAGACATAAATAGAGTTAAAGAGCAGGCTTTGCATTTATTCTTTGTCTGGTTCCAGGAATGTTAAATGATTCTCTCCAAGGATTTTATCTGAAAAATGGGAAATATAGTATCTACCTTGTAGGGTTCTCATGAGTTGAACAAGGATATGTGTGAAATATGCCAGAGTACCTGGTCCATAGTAAATCTTTAAGAAAGTGGGGTATACTAGTTACTTTTCTGTTGCTGTGATAGAAACACATGAGCAAGGGAACTTATAAAAGGAAGAGTTTATTTAGCTTATGGTTCCAAAGGGGAAAGAGTTAGTCCATCATGGCAGTTGGAAGCATGGCAGCAGAGATGGCTGGAGGAGGAGCAGAAGCTAAGCTCTCACATCTTCAAGCAGGCACAGCACTCAAGAGCATGATTGGACTGGAGATCCAGCAAGGTTTAAGAACTCTCTAAGTCCACCCCCAGCCAGGGACATGCTTCCTCCAGCACGGCCATACCTTCTAAGACCTCCCAAAAGAGCACCACCAACTGGGGACAAAATGTCAAATACTTGGAGCCTTGGGGGACATTTTCATTCAAACTATCACATTCCACTCTTTGGCCCTCATAGGCTCATGACCATATAAAATGCAAAATGCATTTAGTCAAACCTTAAAAGTCCCCATAGTCTTTACCAGTCTCAATAATATTCAAAAGTCCCTAATCCAAAGCCTTTTCTGAGATTCTGGAAATTGTTTAATTGTAAGCCCCTGTAAAATCAAAAGACAAATTACATACTCCTATCATACAGTAGAACCAAATACATATTCCCATTCCAAAAAGGAGGAATAGAGGCATAGTGATAAGGAAATACTAGACCAAAACAAGACCAAAAAACAGCAGGGTAGACACCAAATCCAATAACTCCATGTCTGACTTCTGGGACTTTACTTCCAAAGGGCTTAGATGACTCAGCCTCAGCCTCTCCAGTTTTGCTGTATAAATATCTCTCTCTCTCTCTCTCTCTCTCTCTCTCTCTCTCTCTCGTATGCACACTTATATGTGTGTGGGTGCATTGGCTGATTAACACTCCCTGTATGCAGCTCTTTTTGGCAGATGTCTCACAGCTCTGGCATCACAAATGTCTTCTTGGGGTCCCCACTGCCAATCAGGCTTCACCTTCACAACTTCACGCAATGGCCTATCAGGGCCTTCTTTATTCAGGGGAACCCCTCCTGCACCTGCCTGGCAGTGGTAGCTCTCTGAAACCTCAGAGGAAGAACCAATGGCCCCTTCACTATTGCATCTTTCATGCCTTTAAAGACAACACCAGGTGAACGACACTGCCAAGTTTGGCTGCATGTTTGGGATGAACCCCAGCCTGCTTTATCCATTTTAGAAACTTTTTAGTGGTTTTCTAGTTTAAAAAAAAAAAAACCTGCAGTATTTTCCTTTCACAAGTTGGAGGCTTCCTTGGGTATGGTCTTGCCCTGGAGGCATGTTCTCTGTTGTTTAAATGCAAATCTCTTGGCCTCTCCTTAATCAATTTAATCTCCTTATAAAAGGGATCCTCTACTTCAGCTCAAGCCTTGGCTCCAACATTAATCTTTCTAGTGCTCTTTTTCAATCCAAACTGTACATTCTGCACTTCTTTCTGCCCCATTTGTTCTTTTTTACTGTAGATGTGTATAATATTCACCAATAATAGCCACGCCGCCATTTCTATATTAAGCTGTCTTGAAATTTCTTCTGTCAAAGAAAGTAGTCCATTGCTTTTCAACTTAGCTTCAAGCAAGTTTTTGGCTGTGGGCAGACTCCAGCCAGACTGCCAAAATATTCCAATTGCTGCTTAAGTCCTTATTTCCCTCTGGACCTCCATTGTTCTCAGCACTACTTTCTTCCAAGCACCTATTAGAATGGCCTGTTAAGCTCTGCTTACAACAATCAAATGCTTTTCTAGCCCAAATTTCCAAAGTCTTACACATTCTTCCAAAACCCCACATCGTCAGATTCTTCACAGCCAACAGCCCACTCTCTGGTACTAATTACTGTATTAGTTACTTTTCTGTTGCTATGATAGAAACACTGACCAAAGCAACTTATGGAAGGAAGATTTTATTTGAGTTTATGGTTCCAGGGGAATTATAGTCTGTCATCTTGGGGAGGCATAGTGGCAGAGGTGGCTAGAACAGGACCAGAATGCAGAGGACTCACATCTTAAAGCAGGCACAGGAAGCAAGAGCACAACTTGTCTAAGAACTCTTTAAGCCTGCCCTCGGGGACATGCTTCCTCCAGCATGGCCACACCTTCTAAGACCTCCCAAAACAGCATCACCAACTGGAGACAAAATGTCCAAATACTTGGAGTCTATGAGGGGCATTTTCATTCAAACCATCATAGGAGGCTTCTTTGGAGATTCCTTCTTTACTTTTCTCTAGTGCTCTTTCCTGCATTTAGTTCCCATCCCCCATACCATCACACCTTACCCCCTGCAGAAGAATAGGACCTTGGATCTGTTTTCTGCAGGATATTCAATTTCTCTTCCAAGTTTGACTCCAGGGTCAGATAAGAAGGGGCTAGCCAGTAAGGGCTAAGGACTATCAAGTACAGTGAAGAAACAAATAATACTAAGAGTAATCATGTATTTAAGGCTATAATTCACTCCTACAGCACCCCCCCACCCCAGTTAAAAAGTTGTTTATGCTTTCTTTAAAAGTGAGAAAGTTGGCCCAAATTACATGACAGAGCTTTTAATTGAACCCAGCCTGACTCCAAAAACCATGTCTTTGTTATTATTAATAATTATTATTATTATTTTCTAATTCATCCTAAGAAAATGAGATTAGTCACACTGGGGCTTGGAAAGAAACTGGGTGAGTATGGGAAAAAGGAATGTAAGAGAGGAGGATTTGAGAGAAGAAAGAGCACAAGGAAGTGAGGGCTCCAGAGCTGCAGAGGGGAAGGAGGGGTACACAGATACTCACCCTCACAGGTAGGTTCACATGCACGCTCAGGCTCCCCAGCACCCAGGTGGAGTACTGCCTATGACTGCTCTGGTGCAGCAGGTCAGGAACACTGGTGCTGTGACCATATAGGGAAACCAAGGGTATGGTCAGAAAAAAGATGAATGAGCCTTCTTTGAGCTCTCTCATATGTATGTGGAAGAAACTGAGACAAACTGTTCTTGACTGAGGTAGAAAGGGAAGACTCAAGCAGGTGTCTTAGGACAGTGACATGGAAGGATCAGATATGTAAACTTTCTAGATACCCTGCTTGTCTGTTCAGAAATGAATCTGGACAGTTCTGTATTGTCTGCTTTCCTTCTAACCTTCTGCTTGGGAACACTTCTGGCTGCCCAAGATTCCACCTGTCTAAGACCAGGGGAGGAAGAGAGTAGCCACGTAATCAGCTATCCATATGCAGTCTGGATCACTGCTTCCTGTTGGCTGTCTCACTTTAAGTCAACAACAATTCTTTGAGCCCCAACTTCACTGATGGACTCCCTAAGGCAGAGTCAGGCTTCATCTGGGCCCCTGATGTGCTCTCTTAGCAGTGTCAACACTCAACTATGCTGCAAGTATTTGTTGTCATGCCTGTGTTCTCCCTGGGACTCCAAGCATCTTGAGAGCAGAGGCTGTGACTCATTTAGATCTGATCCAACAGCACCCAACCCTGTGCCAGCCTTAGAACAAGAGGCTCATGGACTGAGTGTAGGAATAGGCAAATGGGAACATAGTTCATGAAAACCACACCCTGATTGGTAATGGGTTAATGAGAAGGACTTTTAAAGTACACAGTAGACACACATACACTACGAAGGTTTTGTTATCATTACTGATATCAACACCAATATTTGCCTAGACTGCTGGAATTCCTCTGGGATATTTAGAAGGACTCCAGAGCCTTGTCTAGATGCAGAACCATGACTACTTCCTACCCCTTATTTGTTCCTTATGGATAGGACCTGGGGTGGCAAGGCAAAGACTGATCTTAGAATCAAGAGAGATGGATATTTCTATACTTTGCAACCCTATAAAAAGGGATGAGGAGAACTGGGTCGGTAGCTAAGTGGTGGAGTACTTGCCTAGCATGCATGATGCCCTAGGTTAAATTCCCAGTACTGCCAGAAAATAAAAGGATGACGAAGAGCCAAGGTAAGGTGGGAAGATTAGGAGACAGGGCATGGGAGAGAGGAAGATGAGGGGAGAGAGAGAAAGAGAGCTCAAGGCTATAGCAGGGTGTAACCATTCTGACTTACATCATAGAACTGCAAAGTAGCCTTGAAGGAAGGAGGGCTTGGTTCCCATGGTCTTGGCCTATGACTCTAGCCTTGATTTCATAACTAACCTCCCTACTGGGTGATGGCTTCCCATTCAAGCATCCCTTATGGAGACATCTATACCAATTGCAAGTCTAACACTCTTTACTCACAGAACAGCTATTTCTCAGTATCCCTTATTCTTCCTTTGCCTCTAAAGTTGGCCAGTCTATCTCTCACCTTGGAAAATCAGGGGTCAATAACCCAGTCCTCCTCTTTCTCCTCCCCCTTACTTCCCCCATTTCCTAGAGTGATACTCCACAAGTAAACAGGCAAAAGGGGACTGAGTCGCAATATGGACAATAGAGATCACGCTTGTGAACACCTTTTCCTGATTCCAATGGAATTCATGAACCAAAGCTGAGCTAACTAGCCACTCGTCTAATATTTAGGATATATCGGCCTCGAGAGTAACAGGGAAGAAAACAGGGAAAACTCTTGCTGAGTGATGTAACTCTCCTCTCAGGTACCGTCAAACATATCTATATAAAGATTCACATTAAAACTATTTTGAGGCTTTGTCTCCATTACATTTCAAAGACAGACTGTCCTGGAATTGAAATAGAAGTTTTCAGAGAGACTTGAGGGGATGCCATGAAGGCTCTCACTCTAGGGGGTAAGCACAGCAGCTGAATAAAATACTTAGAAAGAAACTGAAACAAAATTAGCCATCTCTCTTACTCTAGCCCTCTCTTCAAACTATGCAAGCTGTGCATGACCCTCACTGGGCATTTTATCAGTCAGGTTGAAAGAAAGTAAGGCAGCATCTAGAGAATAACTAGGGGAAGATTGGGAGAGCTTTATGAAGTTGAACTTTATTAAAGATTTGGCCACTGAAATAGAGAAGTATAGATTCAAATAAATCCTGGCAATTCTTCTTTTAAATTATGTGATATTGGGAACATTATCCAACCTCTGTGAGCTTCCATTTTCTCATTGGTAAAATGATTTGCCACTTTATAGTGTTAGCTGGCATGATACTAACTATGAGTATTTGATATTATTATTATCAGAAACATTAGACTTTCTCTAGACCTCTTAGCATAAAAAGCATGCAGTCAGAGAGCATTTAAGAAGGTTCTGGATTGACTGAGAGAATTCCTTTCTGCTAGCTAGCTTTCATAATGCCCAGCTGTCTCAACATGAAATTGGGAGGGGACAGTCAGGGGATATTCAGGTAGGGGAGGGTATCTAAATATGATCAAAATATATTGCATAAGATTCACAAAAATCCAATAAAAATAATTAATTACTTATATTTTTTAAAGAAAGCAGGAAT
>NW_008353126.1:965443-976104 GCF_000622305.1 Nannospalax galili
ACTTTCTTCTTTGGGACCTGACTTAGAGCCATAGCTCCAATCCCAGGCCATCTCAAATTAATCTTTATAAGCCTTTCAGTAAAATGGATCTTCTAAAGATGACTCCCAGCTCTGGCTAAATGGAGAATCATGCCCATCCACTGGGCAGGATACCAAATGCAAAAGCATATCAGATGAGATAGATTTTTCCTGGGAAATGGTACAGAAGGGCACTCTACAAAGAATAGGGAAATAGAGGTTTGTTGGCCCTAAGTTCTTAACTTCTGTGAGAGGAGTGCTTGGGCCTGTTTCTGAGAAGAGCCAGAGGGGGCTGAGACTGCTTGCTGTCTTCCCTCTCTCCCTCAAAACTTTCTCTGAGTCCATATTCAAGCTAACGTTACTGCCCCACACTGCTGGCATGTACACTCCTGATGTTGTGTTTTGTGTTGTTTGCTTTTTATGCAAAATGGTGAATAAATGAATGATGATGAAGGTAGCAAGCTGAGAAGGCCTTTAAAGTTAAGAATATATTCCTCACTAAAGCATGCCCTGTGGACCTTAGAGTGTGCAGAGCCTGAAACCAAAGGAAGGTAGAGACCCAGAGGCCTAAGATCAGGGAAGGCATCCCTGTGCTGAGAAGAAACAGAGATATGGCCCTGGAAGAAGATGGGAGCTCAGGCTGTTTCCCTCCTCACTCCACTCCTTCCTTTTCCTCTCTTAACCTAATGTAGTTTCCTTTCCCTTGTGCTTCTTATCCAATTTCCTAACCAGTTGCTTCGATGTTACCTTGTATGATATTTTTCAAAGCTCATTAGGCAGGAGAACATTCTCTCTGCCCACTGAGTGAGCATTAGGCTGACATTTCTCAGTGCCTTCAGTAGTCTCTGAAGTCCTCCATCCTTCTCTCCCCAAAGCTCAGAGCTGCCTACAGCAAACACAGGCTCGGCTCTACAAACTCAGTCCCCCAGGGCTGCCTATATGAGATAGAAGAAGCAGCCTGTTAGATTTCCTTTGGGGTTTCTTATCTAATTAACAAACACTGTGGGCAGGAAAGAGAGACAGAAACTTGAAAGGAAAATCATAATAGTAAAAAAGAAATCACCTTGTATTTACACAGTCCTAGCTTTCTAGGACTTTCAAGTAGAGCATCTCTGTGTTCTCTTTACATAGTTTTCTAGAGGTTTCCAGTGAAATTGAACCTGTTCTCCCTGCGAACTTATGCCCTCTCTCATTTCCCACTCCCATATTGGTGCTTCTAAGGAACTGTCTTCCAAAGAAGGACTTGTAATCAAATCTTTGTTTTAAGGTCCAATTTTGGGAGAACTGAATTTAAAAGCTAAAACCTATGTAAACATATGAACAGGATCAGGAAAAATAGAGTGCCATTCTACCACTGAGAAGCTGTAGGTAGAAGTAAAGGAGAACTCAAGATCACATCTGAATATCTACCTATGAGGGACTACTTAGGAGATGAGACCTGTCAAAGTAGTACTGTGCTGGGCTGAATGTGTTCCCCTAAATATACATCCACCCCAACCTCAGAATGTGGCTTCATCTAGAAGCAGGGTATTTGTAGATAGAAATTAATTAAGTTAAGCATACTGGAACAGAGTGAGCCCTAAATCCAAGAACCTTAGAAGAAGAGGAAATGATATGGGGGATTACATACAGGGAAGAAAGCCATGTAATGACAGAGATTAGAAAGGTGCAGACACGTGACAAGGAATGCCATGGACTTCTGGAAGCTTCCAGAAGCCAGGAGGAAGTGCAGAAGGAAAGCCCAGGGCCTTCAGGGAGTATAGATAGGGGTGAGGAAGTTGAGGTACTTATCCCTCAATTCTCATCTGTCATTAGTTGAAGACTTCTCCCAGGAGGATCAACTCCCCCACACCTCATCCCTATGCTCTGCAAGGGCAGAGTGTGCCCTGCAACCACAAAAACCTGAAAGGCAGAGGGAGTCCTCACAGATGATGCCCATGGTTAGCTGGGTGCTTGCTCAGGAGTCCATAGTGTCAAGGGGACATACACACAGACATTGATGGCACCTGCTAGGATCAGGAAACCAAATGCCTTCCCAGGCTTACTGGGTTCCTCTTAGTAAGTGCTCAATAAATAAGTGTTAAATTGAATTGATATTGTCATTTGAATAAAGAAGTAAGAGCATTCATGTAGTCATTTAACAAAGATTAAGCATTACCTCATTCCATGTATTGTGGTAGACCTTGAAGATGCCAGCCTTATGCAATTTTGAACTTGATAAAAAATTATTGCCCTTAACCAGTTGCAACAAATCCTTGTCTTCATCCATTACATCATCCAACAACCCCAACTCATTTCTTCAAATTGACCAGTTTTGACAAAAAATTTCCAAACAGTTACTGGTCTCTGTCTAGGGTTTTCACCAGTTTAGGAAGTTAGGAGAACCTGAGCCCCCCAGTACTGAGTAGGGCACCAAAGAATATATTGGTACTAGAACTGGAGAGATGACCCCATGGTCAAAAGCACTTGTTGCTCTTCCAGAGGACCTGAATTCAATTCCCAGCAACCACACCAGGCAGCTCACAAAACCACCTGTAACTCCAGCTCTTCAGAGATCCCATGCCTCTGGCCTCTGTGGGCACCTCCACTCACATGAATATATCTGCCCCTGCCCCAACGCACACAAATATACACATAATTAACTAAAATCTTTTAAAATTTGATCATTTTATAAAAAGAAGAAAATATTGGTGCTAGTGACATTGAGACCTTTTCCACCCATCTTCCCCACCCCCACATACCATCCAGACCAGTGGAACACTAATGTTCTTTTCAATATGTGTCCTGTTAGAGAAATACCCCCAGTCACGTTGCTGCCATTCTGAGAACAAGCGATGCTCCCAAGGTCTCAGATAGAAAGTTTATTCCTTTCTGTTGTCATGCTAGGGTGAGCCGAGCCCACAGTAGAGACAATTCCTAAAACAGCTGCCTCCCAGTAGCCAAGCTGTCTAGTGAGCAACATTCCCTAAGGTCAGGCCTGTCAGAGACCAGAGAAGATTCTGGAGCTACAGATCTTGCCTCATGTCAAAGCCCTGCTTCTTTCTCTGCATACTGAGAAGGTCCCTGTCTCTCTACCTCCCTTGGTCCCTTGATGTGAGCTTTTAAATATTCATCTCCCTCTCCCTCTCTCCATGTGAATTAAAAGAGCAATGCGCAAGGCAAACAAGAGGGAAATAACAGATTGCTGCTGCTCATTAAAGCTTCAGCTCAATAGAGTCTGATAAGAGCTGGAGACTGGTCCCCCTCCCTGATGAGGGTGGGGGAGTTGGGGGTACTATAATTACAGTACCTTGAATCTGTTATGAGCTCAAGAGATTTTACAGATAGAAATCCATTTTCTTCCGGAAGCTTTACTGTCTGGTGTAACCCGAGTCTAGGTTTTATCTGTCATTTTTCTGATATATAATCTTAGAGAATTTGGTTTATCTTTCTGGGTTTCATTTGATTTCCCTACTTGAAAATGGGGGTGGGGGGTTGATTGTTTTCAAAATGAGCTATAAGGCTAAATAAGTGAATGAATATGAAAGCATTTTAGAAAATTAATTCTCTCTTTTTTACACACACATACACAATCAGCATTTCAATCTGCTAAACACCATTTTTAAACCTTCAATCACAGATCCTTCTTTAGCTACTACCCTATTTCTTTTCTCCTCTTTGAACTCAAACGTCATGAAATGTCTATATTTGTCACAGTATTTCCTCACCTCCCACTCCCCCTCCTCAGTGCACTACAATCAGCTTGTACCAGATTGCTCCCCTGCACCAATTCCCACATGACCATCAATAACCCTGTTGCTAAATCTAATTAATATAATTTTGGTTATTATCCAGTTTGACTTTTTTCCCTGTGTTGTAGAACTCTGTCCTCTGAGCAGAACCTCCATTACCAACTTCACCAGAAGCAGCTCTGACTGCTCATGAGAGACCCTCAAGATTGGGCTGTTGACATTTCTACGCAGGAGGAAAGGGTGGGGAGAAATGTTAGACCCTCGCCTGAGATCTCAGCCACTCTCTCCTATCCCCCCATCTAAATGTAAGGATGTAACAGAATATAATAGAGTGTAAAAGGTTAATTGTAGGGGAAGTCATCCCTGCTGGGGTGAGATGCAGCTTTAGGATCATCCATACTCCTGTAAGTAATTCCTCAAGATATTCTGTAAGTAAACAAAATAAACTCATTGGTTCATCCAGTAGGACTCTGGTTGGAATCATTGGTCTGTCATTAGTGCCCTATCTGGGGGAAGCAGACTTTGTGTCTCTACAGGAAAAGTTTACAAAACAAGCAAATAAATCTTCCCTTCTGTACCTAATCCTCCTTCCTTGATTTTGAAACAGCCCTGCCTCTATTTCTTTCCCTTCCCTTTCTGTTTAATGTGCCTCAGGCAACATCCTCTATCATTAATCCTAGTGTTTTCCAGATCCTCTTCTCATTATTGATTTCTCTGGGAGCTAGGGATTCTGTGTATTCCCCAGTCTACTTTCCATCTGAAGATGAATAACTCCCACTTCTAACTCCACTCAAATATGTCTCCAGAATCTGGCCTATCTACCCAGCTTTTAGAGACTTCACAGAACCCTAAACGTAGCCATCATCTTTTCCCATTTCTGTTTTCCTCCTCTGTTCCTATGCTAGAGGATGGCACCTTTATAAACACCTGTCAGTTCTTCCTCCAATCATCACCAAGTAATCTCGCATTCAAACACCAATGAGGCCTCACCCTGCATAGCTTCTGAGATCAAGCATATCAGGGTATATGGTCTAGATCTCACCATGTAATCTCCTCCTGCAGGCCACGATCCTTTTCCCAAATGTCAGGAACAGCAGATGGGGCTTTGGAGCCACATAAGGGTGGGTAGGTCTCCTGAGCATTTTAGGTAGGTAAGAGCAGAGCAGAGGAAGCACACCATGACCGTAAATCATACTGAAAAGGCATCTGAGCTCAGGCACCAGAGTTAGGTACTCTGAGAGTTCGGTTTTGATGGAGAACAAAGTAGGACCATAGAAGGCAGCAAGGCACAGACAGTGCTTGTTGAGGGTAGGTCCTCCTTACTACCAGCCTGCGCTTGCTGCTTTTAAGGGCCAGTACTTGGAGCCTAGTGCCTGACAGGGAAAACATTCCAGGTGAAAGAAGCATTAGAAAAACATGAAACGGTTCCTGGTTAACAAAAGTAGATATGCTGGGTGTGGTGGAGTGTTTGAGAGCTTAGAGGAAAGACAGTTTCCGAAGAGGTGTCATTCTCTTAACTCCTAGCCATTGTCACCAGTGTTGGAGTCCGGTGGGCATGAGTCTATGTGACCAAGATTCATCTTCATCAATTTATTGATGACTCACTCTTTCCGTCTTCTTGGAGCCCTATGACCATCTTGTCATCTTGCTCATGCAGATATTCCACCCCAGGGCTTGCTACATAACTACAAAATGAACATGGAGAGCTCCTTGTTCAAAATCCAGGGGGAAAAAACTGCTTTGATGGTTACTAAAATACAAAACTTTTCATTTCTCCAGAGTTTATCTTTGGATTAATTATAGTGGTTTTTACTTGACAGTTAATGTCATTCTAAATAAAGGGAAAAATAATTTTTACTTTGAATTTTACCACTCACCTTTATATTGTATATATTGTATAATGTCAGTTTTAAATGAAAACATAAGTACTGAACTCTTACATGGAATCATTGAAATCACAGTTTGTATTTCCTAGCTCTCATGTGCATATGAATCACATCCATCCCAGAATGATGGAAAGGGTTGGGGCAGAACAGCATACAAACCTGACATCACTGTTTTATTCCTGGTAATGTGCATTTCTATCAAAACTGTCCTAACAAGCAAGGAAGGACTGAAAGAAGAACCAGGGGTCCTGATATTCCCCTTCCTTCTGGGTCATGATTTTCAGTCTAAGTGGTTGGTGAATACCAAGAAATGGTAAGAAAGAGCTCCTTGCTCCTTTGTGTTTTCTTAGCAAACTGATACCTTCTTTCTGCATGAATCAAACTGTGGAAACCGTGGTTTCTTGGACTGTAACTGACATCCCTGATTACTCAGTTATACATGCAACATGCTGATCCTCATGTGCGCTGTCATTAATTTCCAAACGTGATCCCACCAGAATTCTGTGTTCATGAATGTAAAAGATACTGTACACAATCAGGACATCCAGGAACACCTATGTCTGCCAAGCTCTTCATGGACTTTCTGATCAATTCTCAGTCTCTGGCCCTTTATCCTCAGCTTTCAGTGTGTGCCTCAGACCTGTAAGCTTGGGAGCTCCATCCAACATCCGTCTCTCAGAAGTCAGATCCCTTTGTTTCTGGGTTCCTGATTTAGGTATTTTCCTTGGTGTCATGATGAGGCACCCTCAACTTCTGCCCTCACAGGACCCATCAACTTGAGAGGTATTCTTCTCATTCAGACACCACCACTTACCCATCAGGATTATAGTTCTCGCACATCTGTGTTCATCAGAAAATATGCCCCTGCACACATACTCCACACTCAACACACACATTCTCTGTATACCACATACACACACTATATCATATATACATCCCACATGCTATATACACATACCATATGTTACATATATACTTACCACATACCCTATACATACCACATGCATTCCACAGATACATCACATACACACCATCACACATGCACTTGCCACACAGCACATAGATACACACACCACACACATGCACACTCCACACACATCACACACATGCACACTCCACACATATCACACACACACCCCATTCGCATGTATGCTCTACATACATCACACACATCGCACATACATGCACACATGCACACTCCACACGTATCACACACTCCATACACACACCATATATATGCACACTCCACACACCATACACACCACACACACCATATCCTGCATGCACACACTCATGTGCACACACATACACACAACACCGTTTTATTGTCCCTCCATTCTTGTCACTTTATTAAAACTGTCTTTAATGATTGTATTGTTAACCCAGCAATTGCTTACTTCACTTTGGAACGTTTGCTGCTGTCAGCTAGTCTTTCACATCTCGGAATCTTTTCCGTGGCGCTCTTCGTACACAACTATTCTTGATCTCTCATTTCTATGAGTACATGATTGAGTGTATCTTCTCTCCTCTGCATTCAGCTGTAGAATTTCCTCAAAACTCAAGTCTTTAGCATCAGCTCTCTCTTGATTCACCTCCCTCTTGGCCCTTGACTGACAGCCCCAGGTATGCATCTTCCAGGCTGACACCTGCCCAGGGGAAGTCTGTTAACACCAACGGGAAGCGGTTTGCTTTTTGGTTTCTGTTTCCTGATCTTTGAAGTGGGAAGTTTGGACTGGATAAGCTCAAGCTGCCTTCCCCAACTTAAGCAATGCTTTCTCACACAAATTGATTCTTCTCCTTTCTGACTGCCTTCCCCAGAGTGAAAATAGCAATGTTCACTTCAGCTCACTTTCATGTCTCTTCCACACAAGGAAATAAAGGCGGATGGAAGTTCTTGATGCTATGACCTCCACCCAGTCTTTTACCTTGATAGATTTTTTTATTCATTTACCTCTGCAAAATAATAGACACAACAACTGAAGAACAGCTCAGGTACGTCACAACACGTACCACACATCCTGGAGAGTAAGTTTCAGGACTACATCTTAAGCAATCCCTGTTGATTACAGCTTAAACAATTAGTTCATGTTTATATATTTGTTTGTTACCATCCTCACCTATTTGTTCCACAAAAATTAGTTGATTTATTCAGTCCAGTCTTCAGAAAACTTGATTCTTGACGAGCACCAAACTTTAGCCACCAGGTCCTCTCTGTAGCAGCTTCTTCAAGTTAGAAATGCTCAGCTCTTGCTTGTTTGTTTGCTTTGTTATTTTATTGTCTGAGTCAGAGTCTCACTAAGTAGCCCAGACTGGTCTTGAATTGGGTCTCTTACTTCAGCCTCCCAAGTACTGGTCTATAGGTGTGTGCCTATACCTGACCAGGTATACTTTTAATTTCTCCCCTGCCACTTAACAGTGTGTTTCTGAAACCTCTTTGTAAGACACCACCTTTTCCAGTACTTGAATTCAACTTACCCTGCTTTTGTCCAACAGAAACTAAATAACAACTGTACTAAAACACAGTTCTCCTGGTCTGTGGGGTTGTTAACAGACTGGCAAACCATTCTGATTATAAATCAAGAAGACATCTCAGCTTTTTATTTAATAATCACAAAACATGTTCTACCTAGAGGGGAAAAAGAAAGAGCATTTTATATTCAATTTTAAATTGGCAAGGGTATTTATTTTCAAAACCAGATAGGTTCAAATTATGCCATCCAAGCTCACTAATTCTCCATCTTTTTCCTTCATCCTCTGTGTTCAACTGCTCTCCCAGACCTCCCTGATGACCCCCCTCCCTGTCTTTTGCCTCTATTTTCAGAGCATTCCACCTGGACCATCATCATTGACCCCTAACTCATCTCTCTGCCTCTAGTCCTTTATGTGATCTACCCTGCAGATGTCTGCAGGACAATCTTCCCTGGGTTGTCTATGGGATGTCCCACCCCACTCTCATCTCTTTACTGGTTAACTACAACATATCCAGGACCCAGCTGAATCTCTACCACTCAGTTGGGACAGAGGAAAGTTAGAAATAACTGAGATTGCAATCAGGCAAATAAATTATCAAGTTCAATTCTACCACTTCCTAGCAATGTGAATTTGAAATACTTCACTTCTTAGAGTCCTAGTTTTCTGAAAAATGAGAATAATGACAAAGAGTCCCAGGAGCATGATGCAGCTGCTTTTGAGTCATCCTGGAGGTAATTTCACCCATACTTTTGTAAGTAATACCAATAAATTCATTAGTTCACCAAGCTGGACTTCGGTGGAAGTGCTACTTTGGTCTGTCACCTGTACCCTATCTGGGATCAGTAAATGTTTGTTTGGTCTCCTAAGTCACACAGCAGATACTGATCACTAGGCAGAACAAGGGTTCCAGTTCTACTTGCACTAGATGTATGGCTTTGAGTCAGTTTCTACTTATTGTGCTAATGAACTGTTTAAGAAAGAAGTCCCAATCAGCAAACTGGCATCCATGCTACAAAGTTCAGTGTTACAGGTTACAGAAGTAAAACAGCAGAAAGACAAAGTATTGAGATAAGTAACTACATGAAGCTGCTCCCAATCGCAGAGCTGGAAGGATGGAGAAGGGTGTTTCCTTAACCCCAGCAAGGTGTTCCTGCAGGAGCAGAATCTGTGCAGAGGCAGTCCAGTGGTAAGGGTCAAAGAAGACATGCAGACTCTCTGAGATGCTGCTGGATGTAGAGCTGTAGAGCGCTGCTGGCTTGCCCCAGTTTTCTTCCTCTCCAATCTCCTGCCAGGTCTACTCGTTCACCAGAAGCCAGAGGGCAAAGAAGCATGGAAAATGTCACACAGAGTAGTAATGCAGGGGGCGGGGTGTTGAACAGTAAGCACCAATGTTCATACAGAGAGTTGTTGCCATCCCCTCCACCAGCCCCCAAACATACCCTAATAAGCAGGCTAACTTTAACAATGCTTTCTGCTCAAGGTTATTATTAAAATGAGCATTCTGGCTCCTCCTTCTAAATTGTCCGCTTTAAGATTCTGCATAGAAACTCTAGAGTTGGTGCCATCTCTGTCATTTCCAGTCTCTGGACTGATCTATAAAGGAGGCTGCCAATGCCTCTGGATTCTCTGATTTGACCTTATCTCCAGGCCTCTTCTGACTCAGCCACCACAGCTGGGCTCAGTCAAGGCCTGAAAACTCAGTTGCCACATGGAGCCACTCCCCACCAGTCAGTCATATTTCATGCCACTCTTGGAGGTCACAAAAGTTGGAGGTTTTCAATTGCAAGCAGGCTAGGTGTGAGGATAGGGGGAGCTGATAAGGGGTAAGCACAGTCCCTCCTGGGTAGGGCAGGTCCCAGCTGCAGTGATGAATGGGTTTGGCCTCCTTTGGTTGGTACTGTCAGCCCTTGATAAAAAACTCACCAAACATTTTGCTGTTATGAACCAAAATAGATAGGATAGGATTTCAGTTCCCTCCAAAACATGGGCCTGGGAGAAATCTGAGCAGGCAAGGTGAGCAGGAAGCCCTGAAGAATTTGAGGCACCTGTGTGTCCTTCCACCGGCTCCCCCGAGTTTCGAGTTTCCTCTCCTCTCTGAAGTAATGAATGTTGTTCACCTCAGCTAAAAGGGACCCCATGGGGAATCAACATCACAAAGAAGACTGATGAATTTAGCAGCCATGGGGTGGTTCAGCCAGAAACAGACTGTGGGAAACTTGGAAGTCATGAGGGAAACTTGAGGGTGTTTCTGAAAATATAGGGATCACAGTGTGTATATGTATGTGTGTTTGTCTGTCTGTGGTATATGCGTGTGCACATGCAAGTACATATGCATGTATACACCAGAGATCAACATTGGTTGTCTTACTCTATCACTCTCCAACCTATTTTCACATGTTTTTAATTTATTCCTTGAGAATTTCATACATACATATGCATATATATACATATATGTGTGTATATATATATATACATGTGTGTGTGTGTGTGTGTGTGTGTGTGTGTGTGCAGCCGTGTGGTGAGGAAGCACAAGCCAGGTCAGTATGAGGAGATT
>NW_008353126.1:976326-987169 GCF_000622305.1 Nannospalax galili
TGCTAGCAAGACTGTCAGTAATTCTTCATAGCACACTGGAACTTTCCCCAACTGCCTGACAAATGTCTTTTTTTAATAAATTATTTTATGTTGTATGAGTGTTATGCCTGCATGTATGTAAGTGCACCCATATCATACAGTGCCCATGGAGGTCAGAAGAGGGCATCAGATCCCCTGGAACTGGAGTTACTAATGGTTGTTAGCCACCATATAGGTATTGGGAATCAAACCGGGGTGTCTGCAAGAGCAGCTAGTGCTCTTAACCACTGAGCCATCTCTCCAGCCCAAATTATTTATTTATAAACAACAAACTTTTTGAGACTGTCTTGCTACTTTTTGAAGGCTGGTCCTGAGTCCATGATTCTGCAACCTTAGCCCTCTGAGTAGTTGGGGTTAGAGGTGTGCACTGCTGGGATCAAATTCTGTTATGAGCTTCTTAAGGAAGGGATAATAGGTCTAGCAAACAAACCTGATGTGATACTCAGGATGCTGTGATTCTCTGGTTTCCATGTTGATAATTTTTCTCACCCTTCACATTCTGCTTTTCCTTTCTCCTTGAGTTCTGAGCCACACCATTACCAGGGACTGACCTCAGTGTTTAACAGAGAGAGATTCTGAGCAAGATGAGGTGCTACAGTATTCTCCTCTGGATTAAGATGAGAATTCTTGGAACAACATAGCCACCTGGCCAGATGATTGAAGGAAGCTGAAAAACCAGCTTCCTGGGCTGCCTGCGCAGATGTTTGTGAATATAGCCTGACTCAGGGCTGTTTTCTCTGAGAGGAGAAGGAGTTACTGTGCACCTGTGGTCAACCACTAGGGCAATGGCCCACTTCCTCCCATTCTCCACCCAAAATGTTGTAAATTGTTGATTACATCTCTGAGTAATCTGAGATTTTTGAGAACAAGAGAAAAAGGATTTTAATCTCATGGGGAAAGAAGAAAGCAACTAGATTAAAACCCAAACCCCACTGTTTGGCGGGTAAGGGGTCAAACGGTGCTTAGAACCCAAGAATGCTGCTGCCCTCAGTAAGAGAAAGGAGCTGCTCAGAAAGCTGTTTAAGAGTCCTCCTGTAGGTTGTTTTTGTTTCATCCCTAAGTGCCCCACTGTGTGGATTTAGTGTCGGGGTGGGGGAAGGCCTCTCTGGGATTCTGTGGGAAAAAGAAGCTAAAACTAATCTACTTGGGATGATTAGTGTTCCATACCCTAAGTATCTGGAGACACATTTTCCTGTTCTGACTTGATTTAGAGTTTTCCAGGATACCTTTCCCCTTCAGTGTGGTTTGGATTTTGTTTGTTTTCTCAACAAAGTTTCATGTTAGGCTTAGGAGATGGGGCATAATTTAAGAGCCATGACACTGTAAGGCTGGGGCCTGACTGGAGGTATCTCTTGCAACCTTTAGATAGTTCTCATGTGAACCCTTTGCCCCACCTGTCTGCTCCCTAGCTCAAGACATGACTGCTTGCACTACTCACACAGGTCCATCAGTGCCACCTGTCATCTACCATGGGTCCCTCACCAGAGCTAAACCAAAGCACATGCCATGCCCTTGAACCTCCAAATCTTTGAGCTAAATAAATGATTTTCATAAGTAGCCTGTGTCTGTGTTTCACTATAATGCTGAAAAGCTGACTTGTACGTACTTCAGTTCCCTTTTGGGCATAGGTAGATTCCTGCTCCTCATTCAGAATCCCTCTTTGGAATCAGAATGCCAGAGTTCAAATGTAAATTCATTCGTTTACATGTCTAACTCTCAAGCCAGACTCTGATCCCTGAAAGAGGAGGGATGGATTACATGATGTTCTTCTTTAAATACCCTGTAGGCAGCAACACATAGCACTCAAGGTATCCTGATGGAATGAGTGACCAAGAAACTAAGAACTCTGAACTATGTAGAGAATGCTGGCCCTACCACACACTGACTGTGTGACCTTAGGCAAGTCTCTGACCCTCTCAGTCTCAGCTTCTTCACCTCATAATAACAGCACCTCCCTTAAAAGGTTGATATAAACATGAAAAGGGGTTCATTTTTATCTAATGTATAACAGTGATTGGCAAAGAAAGACTACTGAATAAAAGAAAATCTAGCCATCCATGAGCCCCTCAGATGAATTATTAACCATCTTTTTTAAAGAGCTGCACATTAGATATAATAGGCTGGCAAATAGTTCCTTTTTAGTGCTGTGGCTTGTGAGGAATTTGTAATTAGGTGAATTAATGATCATGCAAAGAAATTATCATTAAGGATTTCCTCCAGTAATTTGGCTCAGACATAAGATGAACCCTAGAGAAGCAGGCTGGCTCATCTATCACTTCTTCAGGAAGGCCCCATGGTAAAGGGAATATTCACCAAGAAGTGCTATCTACAAGGGAATTTGCTTTCAAATGGTAGTGATTGGGCTATTTTTCAATCCTACCTGCGGGTGATGCATTTTTACTATGTCTGAAACTAAAGAAAAGGAAAAAATCTTAGGAAAAGAAATGAGTGTCATTGGAATGAGGAGTCAGCTGTCAGATCCACTCTATAGTCAGTCACCACCAGGACAGCCTTTTATGCTAAGAGTTTGCAGCCACGACTTCAAGGAAACTTCACTTGCCCCCAAATAAGGTGACTTGACTCCTGGTCTGGGCCAAGCTGCCAATTGTGCTCATTCACACTCATGCCAAGGTCAGGGACCATAACTTCAACTTCTCTGTGTCTTCCATTGATACAATGACAGTAGTAAATAATAGAGTATTTAGGACATGTCAAAACTTTCTAAGCACTGAACAAAATTGCCTCATTTTTATCCTAAAGAAAATGGAAAGGCAGATTCCAAACCATTTTCAGGTCACTCAAAACACACATAATGACTTGCCTTTGAACCCAGAGTGCAACTGCAGGGCTCATGTACATGCACACTGCACTCGAAGCTTCCATTTTGCAGCAGCTATGTAAAATTGCTGTATTAGATGGATGGATGGATGGATGGATGGATGGATGGATGGATGGATGATGGGTGGATGGATGAATGGATGGGGCTGCCGTAAGAGGGAATTCTGAATTTACCCCTAAAATATCCCCTCCCTGGGATCTGGAATCCATGAATAGCCACCTATGACATATCTCTGCCTTTCCCAGACCTATTTTAAATGATTAAGATAATACTTCAACTTAGAGTATCCTTGGCTTTGCCCTTGCCCTGGAATCTTTACCTAGGCTCATCAACACAGGGATAGGGATACCCAGAACATCAGTAAAATCTTCTCAGCTATCACCTGGAGCTTTGTAGTAACACAAACTTGGAGCAGCAGACCCATCTAGCACTCAAGGGTTGTTCAAATTAAATGGCTCCTAGAATCTCTCTTCTAATATACTGCCATGTTTACAAAAATCACAGAACCTGCTTTAAAAATCTATGTCTTCTTTTCTTAGTGAGAAGAAAAGCAATGTCTTCACATTCTTTCTACTTAATCTTCAAAAACATGTAATCACAAACAGAATCCAGGGGCCCAAATAGAAAGTGGGCCATTAGGACCCAGAAGTCTTGGCTGGAGCCGGCTACACTGACAGATAACCTGACAAGAGCAAAAGCCATAGCGTTCCTGGTGAAAAATAAGGACTCACTCCAGTTCCCTGACTGCTGGTGGCCCTGAATAAAGGGTACCCCCCTCCCCTAGCTCACACTGAATAAACATTTGGTCCATCCACTGAGCTGCTGCGGGGGGGGGGGGGGGGTAAGCACCGGAAATTCACTAGCTGAAGAATCACAGCTTTGAATCAGCCCCATTTCCCAGGACTGTGCGGCTTTGCTCCTGATTAGATGCCAGCAGCTGGGCACAATCTCCTCAACGCTGAAAATGATTTGGGGAGGGGAGGGGGAATAAACAATAGAATTTGTTTTGTTAATATTCTCTGTCTGCGTGGGATGGGATGCATACTGAGCACTGTGGAAGGTTCATCCTCCCAACAGCTTTGAATCAGCCCCATTTCCCAGGACTGTGCGGCTTTGCTCCTGATTAGATGCCAGCAGCTGGGCACAATCTCCTCAACGCTGAAAATGATTTGGGGAGGGGAGGGGGAATAAACAATAGAATTTGTTTTGTTAATATTCTCTGTCTGCGTGGGATGGGATGCATACTGAGCACTGTGGAAGGTTCATCCTCCCACAATCAGGAGGTGAACCTGAGCTCCAAAGGATGAGAATGAGAATGTGCTGGCCTGTAAGAGAAAGCAGTTGGCTGATAGGCACTGAGCCCGAGAGAAAAATACGTCTTCCCCTCTGGAAAGTGGGAGTGTTTGCACCCCAAACTCAGACTGGACTATGAGACAACCCCCCTGTGCTACTGAGGAAGGAAGCCTTTTTAGACTTATCAAAACTCTTAGGAGTAAGGGGCTGGAGAGATGGCTCAGCGGTTAAGAGCACTGGCTACTCTTGCAGAGGACCCGGGTTCGATTCCCAGCACCCACATGGCAACTACGAACCAACCTTAACTCCAGCTCCAAGGAAATCCAAAGCCCTCTTCTGACCTCCATGGCATTGCACGACACGGGTACACTCCCATACGTGTAGGCAACACACTCATACACATAAAATAAAAATAATAAAATATTTTAAAACTCATAGGAGTATTAGCTGTTTATTAAGTGACTACAGGGAACCAGGCACTGTGTTAAATATTTCACAAACATTATTTAGTTTTGGAGTAATACTAATTATAAAATAAAATCGCCCTCATTAGTTTAAAAGTAATATAAATGAACAAAATGGAAAAATAAATCTCTTGTAATTCCATCTCCCAAAGATAATCAGCATTAACATTCTGGCATTTATATATGCAGCAACTGTAAGAGTATAGGTATTATTGTGCATTTTGTAGTTAAGCCTAAAGAGGTTAGGCATCTGGACAAAAACTACTGCCCCTATGGAGTCATAACTCGAATTCAGGTTCTTTCATTGGCTGAGCACTGAGGATATAAGATATGGCCTGTTCTGAGAGATGAGAATGGGTGGCAGGTTCTTAAGGAATAAGGCAAACAGATTTTTTCTAACCATGAACCTTCAGTCTAGAGGTTGGGCCAATCCATGCACAAATAAGTGATCTCTGAAACTGATGTGAAGAAAGTAACAATAATATACACTCATTTTAACTGACAATCATTAGTAAAGGAAAAACTTGGAATGGGTCAGAAAAGGATTCTTTGAGAGAATAACATTTGCATTTATTAAATAAGACGTAAGTGGTATTGACTGTTTAATCACTATTAAAAAATAATGCACTAAAACCTCAAAAAAAAAAAACCTCTCTGATATATATGTATTGTCATTATTTTCTTCTTAGTTTGTTTTGTTGGTTTTTTAAATTGTATTTTTATGTTATCATGGTGCTGGAGATCTCACATCATGATAGGCAAGCATTCTACCACTGAACTACACCCTCAGTCTCTGTTACCATTTTTATTACAGACAAGGTAACTGGGGCCAAGCAACTTTCATAAGGTCACACAACCAGGAAGTGGTAAAGCCAGAGACTGAGACCCAGGCAGCTGGGCCAGGCATGACTCATGGCCTATATGAAACCTGAATGATACACCTTAGCTGCATAGATCCAGAGCATGCTCACCCAGGCATCTATAAGGACCAATCTCTGAACTGAGTGTGTTCAGCATGTCCTGATTAGAAAGAATGCCACAGGAGCCCAAGCAGAATCTGGAAGGACACAGAAAAGTCCTTGGATTTTAAGGGTAATAGGAAGAAATTGGGTATTTTCAGCAGAGAGATAGAAATCAGATTTGCAGTTTAAAGAGATTCCTTTGTTATGGAATAGAGATCAAATTGCAGGGGAGCAAGTCAGAGATGATTCGTGGGTCAGTGAGGGGTCCATACTGGAGACAAGGTGGCTTATGCCAGGATAGTAGTCCAGAAGATGAAAATGGGAAAAAAAGATGGGCTGGAGAGATGGCTCAGCAGTTAAGAACACTGGTTGTTCTTGCAGAAGACCCTGGTTTGAATCCTAGCACCCACATGGCAGCTAACAACTGTCCAGTCACTCCAGTTCCAGGGGATCCGACAGCCTTGTCTGTCCTCCACTGGCATTGCATGACACGGGTGCACTTACCTACACAGAGGCAATACACGCATACACATAAAATAAAAATAATAAAGAAAACTTTTTTTTTTAAAGCTACAACAGGGCTAGGGGTGTAGGTTGGGGTATAGGAGAGACTGTGTTCCATCCTAGCACAACAGAAAAACCCACAAAATAACACCAACAACAAGAAATCCAGCAACAGCATAAAATGCAATCCTTTTCACCACGCCCGGCTCCTAAATAAATAAAAATAGTTTTTAAAAAATAAAATGGGAAAAAAGAAAATGGCTGCTGCAAGATATAATTTTTCCAGTTAAAGCCCATTGCTTTAAAGAAAAGCACTTGTTAAAAACTCCTTGCTGAACTTTGTAGGGTTGAGTAGGAGGCATGAAAAGGACAGAGAGAAGCAAGACCTCTTCAAGTCATAAGCTGGAATCCCTGAGGGAGTGTATCACAAAGGTGCAGAAAATACTAATACCTCACAACTTGGTGAGTAGCTTGGTGAGTCCCAGGTTATGTTCTAAACTCTCTGCATGGTCACACATGGAATCCTCATAATAGTGCTGTGGAGAAGGTGTTAGCGTTTACTCCATTTTACATATGGAACGAGACAAACCTACTCAAGGTCACACATCTGATATATGGCAGCACTGAGCCTTCGACCCCAGCAGGCTGACTCTAGATGGTGGCTGTTATCCACTCTGCAGACCTGCTTTTGAAAGATGTCCACTAATCCAACCAGCAGCCTAGAGAGCTGCCAGGTGGCTAGGAAGCATTCAAGCAGCACAAGCAACAACAGCCTTCCATTATTCTTTTACAAAGATGATTGCATTTAGTACAAAACTGAGATATGGGGAGTCATCTCAGTGTTAGGTTTCACAAATTCCCATCTGTGCAATCACAGCTCACCTCATCAGCCCTATATCCAGTCTCAAGAAAGAACAGAGGGCAGGACTTGAGGGAGGCTAACTCCATATCAAGACTTAGACAGGTATCATGTATAGACAACTTGGGCAGTTTAATCAACTCGAATTTAGAAAGAAATCTCCACATGAATCCCTATGATTGCAGATGATGAACATTATAACCCAATTCATCACTTTGAGCTAACCTATTGCCTTAACAAGGGCAGCATATTAACCCCTTTTGGTATACAAAATTATGTCTATGACCAGATAAGAATTCAAAGTAAGAGTAAGATCTCAGTGAATGCTACGAAATGCTCTCAAGGAAACTGCATTTTGGAACAAGCAAATTTAAAAACAGCTGTCTTCATTTTCTTATACTTGCCTTAGTTGCCAATAAAAGTATTCATATTGATGAAGTACTAGATTTCATGTTAACCAGACAATATGCTGTGTGTATGTTTATTACAATACCAGTTCGTCCTAGGGAAATTGAGGTGATAGAAGTGCATTTAGGATGCAATTCTTACCTCTAAGAAATTTGGAATTTATTCATAGAAATAAACCACGTACTTTCATCTACACAGTTCAAGGGGCTTTGATTCATACTAGAAATATTTTTAAAAAATAACAAGGAATGTATCACACCTGTAGGAATGATGTGACAGAACTTGGAGGAAATGGTGCTCTTCAAGGATATATAGGAATTTGGTAAGGGGAGAAGGAAATCCCAAGCTGCAAAAAATTCTGGTGGCATTTATGGGCAATGACAGAACAGCCTGACTGGTATAAGAAGTAGGTTGTTATGGGTAGAATTGTGTCTCCCAACAATTGGTATGTTGAGACCCTGTCCTGTTTTGAAAGTGAAATGTCCCCCATAGACTCACGTGTTTCAGCACTTAGTCCCTAACAGATGGCCCAGTTTATGAATGTAGAACCTTTGGGACATGATGCCTAGTGGTAGACTTGGAGATGGTCCACTAAAGGTGGTCCTTTGAAGGTTTGAGTTATATCCAGTTCCCAACAAGATATCTGTTTCCTGACCCACCAAGATCTAAGGAATCCTGGCAGCATACTCCCACTGCCATCTACTACCATGCCTTCCCCATCATGATGGTCTATACCCTTTAAAACCATGAGTCAAAATAAACTCCTTCCTCCATTAAACTGTGTCTGGCAGGTATTTTGTTATAGCTATGAGGAAAGTAATATAAGCCTTAAATCCCCCAAACCACAGAATGTAACTATATTTGGAGATGGGGCCATTTAAAAAGTATTTAAGTTAAAATAAAGTCCTTGAGGTAGGCCCTAGTTTAATCTGACTGGCTTCTTGTAAAGAAGAAGAAATCTGGAGACAAAGAGAAAAGTCATGTGGGGGCGTGTGTGGGTGAGAAGATGATGATCAATAAGCCAGGAGCTGAGATGATGATCAATAAGCCAGGAGCTGAGAAGCCCCAAGACAAACCAATTCTGCAAACACTCTGATCTTGGGCTTTCAACTCCAGAAAATAAGTTTTTATTTAAGCCATGTACTTTGTAGCTGGTTGACACAGGGGTATAAGGAGACAAAGGGATAAAACACTGGATGTGTTGATTTGCCTAGACCAAGGGCCATTGTTTGGTTAGATAATGTCCCAGGCATGCCTGCTGCTGGCCACAAGATGACAGGGCAGGAGATGTATCAATTTAGTAATAAACTGGCATTTATCCCATGAGCTGCCAAGACTACAACACATGGAAGCAGCTCTGTAAGTGTTTATTACAAAATGAATAAATGCATAAAGCAGATGCCAGTACAAGTTGCAGGTAGAAAGTGACATTTTACAAAGGTACCCAGGGAATAAGACATTCGTACCTCATTTCTCTAGGCTGTGTTACCCACTTACTTTCCTTTATTATCACCTAGTTTAGTAAATGTGATTTTTATTAGTGTTTGGCTTCCCTAACTAAAGTTTCTTAAGGAATAGACTGTTTATTCATTCATTCAGCCCTTACAACGGTATTGTGAACCCCTAGTAAAATATGGTGATTAAAAAAGCATAAGGGCTTGGTGGCACACCTTTAATCCCAGCACTCGGGAGGCAGAGGCAGGCAAATCTCCGTGAGTTCAAGGCTAGCCTGGTCTACATAGTGAGTTCCAGGACAGCTGGGCTACAGGGAGACCCTGTCTCAAAAAGACCAAAAAAAAGCATAAGGGGAGATTTTCTTTCATGTTGAGTTCTTAAACTTTATTAAATTAATTCAGGACTCATATTTAAGTAATATTAAAGAATTACACACTACATATAGATGTTACATTATAAGTAATATTTAAACTTGCATATTATGGGGACTGGAGAAATGGCTCAGCAGTTAAGAACACTGACTGCTCTTGCAGACGACCGGGGTTTGAAACCCAGCGCCCACATGGCAACTAACAACTGTCCATAACTCCAATTCCTGAGGATCCCATGCCCTCTTCTGACCTCCTTGGGCATTTTACAACATGAGTGCACCTACATACATGCAGGTATAACACTCATACACAAAAAACAAAAATAACACATGTTATGCTTCACAACTAATAATGAGTTCTAAAATGTATCGTTTTGTTTGCTTCTCACAATTTTGTCAGATAGACAGAAAAGGTCTTGGACTGGGATCCATTCCATTGATGTTGAAACTGAGTTTCCAAGAGGTTATACATAGCTCACTTAAGTGCAACTGCGACTCACATTCTGTTCTTCTAAGAACTTATCTAATTCCCCTTTCACTGTGCCATATTGTCTTTCTAATGGCTTTACTGAGTTATTATTTAATAATTATACTATGAGCCAATAAAAGAAATGGCCCAATAAAGAATATCACTGTACTACCTACTGAATTACCATTGAGGGCATTATACATTAGTGATCAGAGTCCTTTGTACTAAAAATCAGCAAGAATTCTATGCCAAAAACAAACCTGGATATCCTGAAAATTTGATGTTTTCTCTTATTAGACAGAACCCTATGAATTATAACATTTTATTGTTTTGTCTTTCAAGAAGCATGGAAATGGAATTAGGACTTAATTATAATAATAATCTAACTTCTGGTTCAATTACAATCTTCTCTGTGCACGATTTTTTTAATCTTTATTTTCACTTTAACTTATTATGGATATGGATACAGAGCTCTGATTATTAGCTCTTTAAAAATAAGCATGATAGAAAACATAGGCAATAAGCAATAACTAGTACTAATTAATGTTGATCATATGCTAGAGACCATCTTTGCAGTTTACACATGATAATTCATTTCATGGTCAAAAAGCAAAATATCACATTGCCAGAAAAACCAAATGTTACAATATGAAATACCGAAATCAGTATTCTGAATTGTGAAAGAAACACAAGTGCCTTCTCCCATTTCCCCTTCACTCCTATGAGAGCCTCTACCACCTCTCACCCTGGTTACTTCTATACTATCTGGAATCCCTGCTTTCACCCTCTCCCCCCCCCTTTTTTTAAACAAGAGTAAGATTACATCATTCCTAAGCCCCAAACTCTCCAATAATTCCCCATCTCATTCACACTAAATGCCAAAGTCCTTTAAAAAAATCCAAAAGGCCCTTCAAGATCGGTCCTCATTCATGTCCCCTCATCCTCACTCTGCCCCCAGCACACTAGCCTCTGCCTAGTCCAGGCATCTTTTTGCCTCTGAATCTTTGCATTTGCAGTTCCCCAAGGCTGGCACATTCTTCCTTCAGATGCCTGGGTGGCTTGCTTTCTCACAAATATCACCTTCTCCATGAGGACTTCTTGATCCCCTTTCCTGTCCCTCCAACATTCTCCATCGTCCTCCTTGCTTTATTTCTCCTGAGTACATTTAATTAACATATTGT
>NW_008353126.1:987227-999079 GCF_000622305.1 Nannospalax galili
GTCCGAAAGGAAGTTACTGGGGGCGCAGCCTGGCTTGCTTTGAAAGTCTGAAGAATACTTCCGCACTGCTGAGGAGTGCATGATCAGCTCATGACCATCCTTAAGATACACCCTCAGGGGGGTAGTTCCAGGTGCCTTTATAAGCTTTGTAACACCTACAATAAATGAGTCCTTGCCTGACTAGATTCCCCATTTCGTCTGAGTGTCCCCGGGTATTGGGGGCGGCATGGGCTGGCGAACGGTGTGCTTACTCTCCCCAATCATCACTGCCTGGGGGGTCTCTGGTTCAAACCCCCAGCAACTGGCACCCAACGTGGGGCTTGAAGGAATGTGAAAAGAAGAAGGTGAAAAGAAAGAAGAAAAATGGATTGGGGCCAATCGAGAAGTTCGGGGTAAGCAATGCCTGGAAAGATGGGTAATGCAACTTTTAAGTCTGAGGACCTGACACTTAAGCTTTCCAAAAGGAGCATAGTGTGTGACATCCATTTGCCACAAGGAATTGGGCTTGAGTCCCCTGGGGTTTACCCCTGGCTGTTGCACAGGCGGTACCTGTACACAATAAGCCATCTTGTCTGCCTCTGCATTGCCTTGGGATAAAAGCCGTCTTGGCCGGCTGCCACCGGCAGGTGCCCCCTAAGATGCTTTAAGAAGATAGGGGCTTCTCTCTCTTTAAGGAGCATATGAGTCTGAATACTGTCAGAAAGAAATGGCCATGAGTTCCTTGAATTGAGCTGCTTTTTGGTTTCTCCATATCTGCCCCAGTCAGTGAAAACATTGTAGGCTTTTACTAAGGGCTCCCTCGGCCCTGGGATTTGGTGAGTGCTGTTGCCAGAGGGGCTGTAACACTCAGGGACAGGGTGGTTCCCCAGCCGCCTGCTGAACAGATGGGCCGGGCCCCTCCCAGAGCCACCTTCCCCGAACCAGGCCTTCCCAGCCATCCTGGAGCTGGTCGCAGTGCACAGCCAAAGGTGGTTTTCTTTTCTTTTTATTTAAATGCATCTGGAGGCCACAGCTGCCGGTCACTGGCTGGGGGTGCAGTACCCTGCCTGGCTTTCACGCAAGCCCCTGACTCCCCTGCACATGTTAGTTCAAGGCAGGTGGGGTGGGCGGCTTTTGCCGCTGACCCCGTGCACGCTGCTCCACCCTGCCCTTCTGAAAAAGGCATTCATGGGTCCTGTTTTCATGGGTCCTGGGGCAGGGGAGGGGGCACCTCTGAAGCTGGCCAGGGCACACCCGAGGTGCCGCTTGTTACTTTGGCTGCTTTTGGGTTCACTTCTGCTGCATTTCTGCCTTCTTCCTCAAACTCTTCCCATGATTCCCATGTATCCCCAGTAAAAACATTAGCCCCAAGTAGCCAGGGAGCCAAATGAATCGCCTCTGCCCAAACCTTTTGAGCTACAGGATCTGACAAATCCAATCCCCTGCTTTTAAGCATATTTCTCAGTGCTTTAAGTGCTGGGTCCTCAGACTTAAAAGTTGCATTTCCCATCTTTTGGGTCTTGCTTACCCCGAACTTCCGATTGGCCCCAATCCGTTTTTCTTCTTTCCTTTGAGCGCCACGCTGGGCGCCAGTTCCTGGGGGTTTGAACCAGCGACCCCCAGGCAGTGATGATTGGGCATGAGTAAGCACACCGTTCACCAGCCCACACCAGCCCCAATACTGGGAACACTCAGGCGCAACAGGGAGCCTAGTCAAGCAGGGACTCATTTATTGTAGGTGTTACAGAGCTTATAAAGGCACCTGGAACTGCCCCCTGCCCCCCTGAAGGTGTGTCTTAAGGATGGTCACATGCTGATCATGCACTCCTCAGCAGTGCGGAAGTATTCTTCAGGCTTTTCAAAGCAAGCCAGGCCATGCTGCCAGTAACTTCCTCTCGGCCCTATGCAAGGTGGGGCCTTTAGGTCCCCACACCACAGAGGCACAAGTCAGGCTCTAGTCAGGTACATTCAGGTTTCCTTCTAACGTCTGGACCTCTACTAGCAGACACTCACAGTACAATTTGGGAAGTTTGCTAAGGGGAGGCCTGATTTTGGCCCTCTCAGGGAGTCTGCTAAGGTGTCATCTCCTACTGTAGGGAGAGAGGTCTAGCCCTGGCTAAGTGGAATGGGCCTTACGGGGTCCCTATTAGAGGATTGGGTATGGCCTGATTGGGGAAGCTCACCACCACAGAGGCTGGATTTCAGGCACTCTCAGGCAGTCTGCTGAGGTCTGGGCCCCTACCCTACTGTAGGGCAGAGAGGTCTAGCCCTGGTAAAGTGGGAGGGGCTTCACATGGCCCCAGTACAGGAGGTTGGGCATCTTGAATTTAGGAAACTCACCACCATTTGGAGGCTGGATCCAGGCACTCTTATAGGGCTGGCTAACCAAATTAGGCAGAGACTAAGACTGCCACGGGCTGGCATTACCCACATGGCTGCACTTAATCATGATGCATTTTTAGCCAAGGATGGGTAAGATGTCCCATGACAAGAACTCCTAAGACAGGACATACACATGGCCAGGTGCATGATCCAATGATGGGCAAGGCTTGGTCAGAGGTGACACAACCTAAGACAGGAAAAAATGCATAAGATTAGAGAAAGGAGATAGCCGTTAGCCATCTCTCCTCAGGGAGCCACCTATGAGGTGGGTAACCCATGAAACAAAGTCAGTCCGGCCTTAAAATAAAAATAAAAGGGGGAGATGTGGGGACCTAAAGGACCCGCCTTGCAGAAGTCCAAGAGGAAGTTACTGGGGCGCGGCCTGACTTAATTTGAAAGTCTGAAGAATACTTCCGCACTGCTGAGGAGTGCATGATCAGCACGTGACCATCCTTAAGATTACCCTCAATGGGGAGGGGGGATTTCCAGGTGCCTTTATAAGCTCTATAACACCTGCAATAAATGAGTCCCTGCTTGACTCGGCTCCCCATTGCACCTGAGTGTTCCTGATACTGGGGGTGGTGTGGGCTAGCGAACAGCATGCTTACTCATCCCCAATCATCACTGCCTGGGGTCGCTGGTTCAAACACCCGGCAGAGATCTGCCTGCCTCTGCTTCTTGAGTGCTAGGATTAGAGGTGTACGCCACCAGGTTCAGCAAAGGTGGGAATTTTTATCTGTCTTGTTCTTTGACATTCTAATCAACTAGAATAGTACATATGGCAGGGACCCAGTAATTATTTTCTTGGGTGTGTGTGTGTGTGTGTGTGTGTGTGTGTGTGTGTATGTGTATGTAGGTGTATGTGTGGGTGCAAGTGCATGTATATGTAGAGACCAGAGAACAACCTTGGATATTGTTCCTCAGATGCCATCAGCTTTATTTTGAGACAAGAAAGGTCTCTCATTATTTTGAAACTCACTGACTAGGCGAGGCTGGCTGGCCAGCTAGTCCCAGGAATCCTCCTGTCTCTACCGACACAGCTCCTTTCTCTCTAGAAGCATATGCCATCATGCCCTGAATTGTTTACACAGGTTCTAAGGATGAAGCTCGATCCTCCTGTTTGCAAGGCAAGTGTTTTATCCTCTCAGCCATCCTCACAGCCCTCATGTATGCATTTTCTGAATTAATAAGGCAATGTAGAAGGGACATATTATTCTATAAATATATTTTTCAAATATTTACCTATGCGAGATGCTTTTGTACATTTGCAATTTTCAAAACTAAAATATTTACAATGATTATTAAACAGGTTTTCCCAAACCCGCATATTAAAAATAGCTTTGCCAGGCAGGCATGGTGGTATATGCCTTTAGTCCCAGCACTCAGGAGGCAGAGGCAAGAGGATCTCTCACTCTGTGAGATCAAGTTCAGCCTGGTCTATACAGTGAGTTCTATGCTAACTGGGGCTACAAGGAGACCTTGTCTCAAAAAGACAAAAGAAAAACCTAGCAGGTAAATTAAGTTAATGCTTGACTGGATTACAGACTATCTATGCAATTCACACATGTGGAGTTTTCAGACATACAAAGCATCTTTGGCTAGAACCCCAACAGTGCTAGAGTTTGAACAGCTCCTTTCTCTCTAACACACTTGTGTTAGTTACTTTCCTCATAGCTGTGACTAGATCCCTGACCAAAAGGAACTTAAGGTAAAAGGCTTTATTTGGCTCCATTTCATAACAGAGAAGGCACGGCAGCTGAAGTGGTTCCTGTGCATGGTTGCAAAATCGTAAAGTGGAGGGAACTTCCAGTGGTTGGCCACATCTGGGTGGCAGGCAGGAAGCAGAGATGGGGCACTGGGCTATCACCTTCCCTTCAAGACCTGCCCCCAGTAACCACCACCCAGGCCTCACTTCTCAAACTTTCAGCAAACTCTCCAAACAATACCACATACCGGGGACCAAGCTCTCAAACACAAGCGCCTGCAAAGAACATTTCACATTCAAACCATAACAACTCTGTTCTCCCAAGATCTTTCCCTTCCTCAACATCCATGGTAACTTTTATTTTGTTTTAACAAAATAAGGTAGAATAATTTGGTTTTAAGGGATGGGAGTTATGGGCAAGGAGTGGGAAAAAGAACAGTGGTACTGTGTGGGGCTCTATGTACCCATTACTGTACCCCAGCTTCTAGAAAAGTATACCCTAGGCAATCAATAAGGATTTGCTCACTGCATTGTTCATGTGGACCCTTAGTCTGAGTCTGAGTGGCTGTGTTTGATGAGCTGAAGACCAGAAGTCAAACGTATGTTTCTTGGCAGACAATTGAAATTCCATGCAACATAATGTCCCTAGTTTTGCTGGCAGTTTTCAAACCATTGTGGGGATGACACCCCTTAATGAACACTAACATGCAAAGTGAGTGCTGCCTGCAATATGCTTCTCCAAAGGACCTTTAGGTTCTAGACACAAGCAAGTAGGAGGCACCTCAGCCACTGTGACTGACAGACTGCACTTGGAACATACATGACACACCTATTTAGGAACTTCCAGAAATAACAGAGGAACTTCAGAATCATTTCCACTAACTAGACATTTCATCCAGAAGTGTCTGATTTTCATAGAAGAAACACAACTACAGCATAATTTAGTCTTCCTTTCCTCTCACCTGTGTGCATTTATCTAAAGTGTTAGAAATTCATCTCATCCCCTACTCTGACAATTCTCAGTGCTGAGATTTGCCTCCACACCAACTTCCAGCCTCTTGCTGGAGGTAAAGCTTTTGTTCCTCTCCACTTAGTGTGTTCCTTGCTGTTGACACTCCTGCCAAGTGTCTTCTTGTAGTTTTAATTGCTAGTCTTAGTATGGGGCGGCTCGCCTTCTCCTTTAAAAGAAAAAAGCATTCATTTAATTTCTAACCCAATTAAACCGTGAGCTCATGAGCTCATGTTCTGTGAGCCAGAAAGATGAGCTCCAGAGACACGAGCAGAATAGAAATTGCTAATGTTAACATGATTCCCTCTTCCCCATCCAGGAATGACTAACGGGGTGAAATTGTTTGTGCTCCAATAGCTTTCTTCAATTAATTAATCAGCAGGTACAAGTTTAAGAAATAAGCTTTGGAAGATGCTGCAGGGTTGCTGGTGTGCTTCAGAATACCAGGGAAATAGCTCAGATTTTCAGAGGAGTTGGGGACACCTTCAGATGCTAATACTGATCTCCCCCCACACAACTCCCTGACTTTGGGGGCAGTCCATTTGGCTTCAAAGAGAATAACATGGCTTTGGACAGAAGAGAACATCTTAACCTGCTCTACTCCCACTAGAGATAGATGGAAAACTTGCATGAACCCTAAAGTGCAAGCGAAAGAACAAAGAGTGGGCCCAGGGACCACTTTGAGTTCTAGAGACTCACTGGACCTGATGCTCAGGGGTAGGCTGCTTGGCACATGCTAGGTGTCAGGGCTTGGGTCTGTCTCCCAATTCTGTGGTCTTCAGTTCTTTTCTTTATAAAACAAGACAGCTATGCCAGCGGACTTTAGGGATCACAGTTCTGAATGAGTGCCACTGAATGACCCATAGGCACTTTCTTGGTGTCTACATCTTTCTGTTTCTCTCATCTGCCTCCCACCATCACCTTCTGCCAGCAGGAAGCATTACCAGTGGGGAAACATGAGTCTACTGTCAGACAAGCTATTCAAGTTTTTTGATTCCAAGCAGTCTAAGAACCGGGTCTCCAACCAACATTAGGAATAGGAAAACAGATATGCAACATGGTTCAAGCAGGAAGAGAGCAGGGAGTAAGCTCAGGAAGTCAGACAAGAGAACTTGAGACATCTGGACTTAATGAGATGAGAAAACCATAAGATGGGGAAAAAAGCTACACCCTTGCCCAAGCTGATGAAAGCTGGCTTCTGTAACAAGACTCTATTCCCTACCTAGATAGCATGAGGAAATGGACTAAAAGAAAAAATTAGGGGCTGGAGAGAGGGTCAGTGGTTAAAGCACTGGCTGGCTGCTCTTGCAAAGGACCCATGTTTGGTTCCCAGAACCAATATGGCAGCTAACAACTGTCTGTAACTTCAGTTCCAGGGGATCCAACACCCTCTTCTGACCTCTGTGGGTACTGCACAACACAGGTACACTTACATATATGCAGGCAATACACTCATACATATAAAATAAATAAATAAATATTTTTTAAAAAGAAAAAAATAACCCAACCTCCCATAGGATGGCGACAATAGGGAAGGATGACAAAATTCCTCCCACTGCAAGACTCAGGGCTATAAAAATAGGCCATGGTTTAAGAAAGGAAATGGTCCCTAAACAAATGACCTCATGTGAGCCCTGGGTAATGTGAGACTCATTGTGACTTCTCACAACTGATTACAGAGTTTGGGGAAGGGGTAGATTTTGTTTGGTTTTTCTTTCTCTCTCATACACACATACACACACACACACACACACACACACACACACACACACCCTTTCCCAGTGTGTCCCAGGCTCCATTTGCATATTCTTCCCATATTGTCCACTGTAAATGTGCTAAAGGAGAAAATAATGAGGGGGTATTACTTAAAGGTTTAAAAGAAAGAAACAAAAGAATCTCAGAAGCAGATCACTTGTCTAGTATGCACAAGGGCCTGGGCTCTGTCCACAATAACACGCACACACACAAGCGAGCGAGCGAGCGAGAGAGAGAGAGAGAGAGAGAGAGAGAGAGAGCTACTTTTTACTATTGAATATAAGGAACTGCAAAGCAACTGTAGAAGCATATTTTATATATATATATTTATATATATTTAATTGGTGTTTGAATAATGAAGAAGAGCATTCGTTAAGTAACTAGATTAGTAAGGAAATTTAGAACTCATTTATTTGTAGGAATTGGTCCTCTGTTAAGATGGGACAAATATTCTATTCTCTGACAACATATTTTAGCATTTCTTTCCTAAGGTCTGCTGCAAATTCACTTATCAGTAAATACATCAAGTAAATGCATCTCAAACATTTGCGCCTTCTACTGAGGGCCTCCTAAGAAAGAAGGCTTGGAAAAGTACTATGCAAAGACTCTTTTGCTCTGTACTGCCTCCAGCCAGCCTGAAATGCTGAGAAGCAAGTGTTCTCAATCATTTTCCATGGACTTATTTTCTCACAGCTGTGTGAGACAAAAACAAGTAACTGATTTTTTTTTTGTGTGAGTAAACCAAATTCCAGTTGCAAAGCCTGTATACCAGAAACGAAGCCACTTAAATTCACATATTCTTGTGTAGAATTCTTTGATATACACAAAGACAAAATTCTGAATTTTGTCTTATTTTTCTCTCTCAATAACCATGAGAGAAAGCTATCCATTTGTGTATAAACAATCGTCATACAATATACACTCTGGCGATGTATTATTGAGTCGGGGTCTTTAAGTAAATCTAGAGATGCCAGAAGCAAAGTTCTCTTGACCACCCCAACTTTGATTTTGCTGTGAACATTTCCCACACTAAGCCTTTCACTGCGGGTTCCTGCATTTCTTCTCCCAGATGTCTAGGGATGACAGACTGGATGACTGTCCCAGATGACTGGTTGACTGAGAACATTTTTGCATTACAAAAATGGTCATTGTGTCTTCTTGACTGAGCAGAATTTAGAAGATTAGGAAAAAAATAGACTAGGTCAGAGAAGCCTTTCTCTGCAGATTATACACATCAGAGGGATGGAGCATAAATACTGCAAATGGAAGGAGGAGGCGATGGAAGTCCCCTAGTGCCCCAACCATCCCATTACTACCCCCAGATATGCTAAGCATTTCCACAAAGAAAGCAGGCTTGGGAAACCAAACAATAATGGACATCAAAACATCCTTTAAAAGGCATCGAGATGGGAGAAAATACATTTTCAGAATTATATTTTGTGTAGTCCCTTGGGGTGGAGGGAGTGAGTCTCCCAAGATTTCTACCTGCTTCTCGGTGATGAGTTCATTTAACTGCAGAACTTTTGCTCTGCAAGAAGGAGAGGCACACTGAGAACTGAGCCAAATCATTTCAGATTGTATAGAATGTGTGCTGTCTGCCACAAGCTGCCTTCATTCTCTGCCTTTCTCCCTGGAGCTATTCATCTTCTCTCCTAATAAGCACTAAGCAAATTATTTAACAAACATGGGTTTGAAGAATAGCCAGAGTGTTAGTTAGCTTTTCATATTTGTAACAAAATACCTAAGAAAAAAGTTTAGGCGCTGGAGAGATGGCTCAGCGGTTAAGAGCACTGAATGCTCTTGCAGAGGACCTGGGTTCAATTCCCAGCACCCACATGGTGGCTGCAAACCATCCTTAATTCCAGTTCCAGGGGAATCCAAAGCCCATTTCTGACCTCCACAGCATTGCACAGCACGGGTGCACTCACATGCAGGCAATACACTCATACACATAAAATAAAAATAATAAATAAAATATTTTTTAAAAAGCTTAAGGGAGAAGCCAAGCATGGTGGTGCACACCTTTAATCCCAGCACTTGGGAGGCAGAGGCAGGCGGATCTCTGTGAGTCCAAGGCCAGCCTGGTCTACCTAGTGAGTTCCAGAACAGGTGGGGTTCCAGGGAGCCCCTGTCTCAAAAAAACCAAAAAAAAAAAAAATGCTTAAGGGAGCAAGGATTTATTTTTGGCTCATAGTTTCAGAGGTGTAAGTTCATGGTTATTTGATCCCATTGATGCTGAGCCTGTGGTGAGGCAGAACATCATTGCAAAGAGCCTGGCAGAGGAAAGCTGCTTACCTCATGGCAGCCAGAAAGCAGAGAGTGAGAGATGGGAAGTTACCAGGGACAAGATATACTCTTCAAAGGCACACTCTTAGTTACCTACTTTCTCCAACCAGGCCCCACCTCCCAATAGCCCATTTGGTATGAACTCATCAATGGGTTAATACACTAATGAAATTAGTGCCCTTATTGAGTGACCTTATAATCCAATCACCTGTTATTAGTACTTCCAGGTGGGAGGTAAGCCTTTGTTAAATACATGAGCCTTTGGGGGATACTTCATATCCAAACCATAGCAACCACATTATTAGCCTAGTCTAGTGATCATAGGCAAGCCAGGAGGCAGAGGAGGGAATTTTCTGGCTCAGTCTTTCCTCCTTTTCTCTCATCAGTACCTTCCTGCATAACAGATTCCTGTGGTTTTTTAGTGCTTATGACTACTCAGTTTTCTTCATCTCCTTTTTGGAGATCTTTGCCTATACCATCTATGGGCAGACACTTGGAAAACTCATTGGGAAGTCACAGCAAGGCCCCCAGCATCTGTGCCTCCAAGACCTCTGGCTCCCCAAATACAGTGAGTTGATTTCTAAATACCACATTCATCTGAATGGGAAGATCAGACAGTGAAGTTCACCAGAAACCTGATTTCTAGTTTTAGTTAAGTAACTAACTAACTAAATGCCCCTGGTCACCATTTCAGAGCAGCACTCACCAAACCCATGTGCTCCTCTACCTTCCCTAGGCCTCCCGCAACTAGATTGGGACCACATGACTAGCATGTGCCAATGACATGTGAACAGAAGTATAATGCATAATTTTCTAGCCGAGATTGACAATAACCAGTGTAGTGCCCATTCTGCATTGTCTTAAAACAATTTGGCTTCATCCCAAACATCCCCATCCTTGTAGAGCAAAAGTTCTGCAGTTAAATGAACTCATCTCTCAAAAGACAGCAATTTTGGGACACACTCGCTCAACCCCAAGGGAGTATAGAAAATGTGATTTGGAAGATATACATGATAATATAATATTATAATCATAATAATATTCTTATGATAATCCTCACTCTCTTTCTTCCCTTATTCCCAACCCCTGGCAATAACCATTCTGCTCTCTGTTACAATAATTTTAACTATTTTAGATTTTATTTATTGAGAAATTGTAGGTGAGTTGTATTAGTTACTTTTCTGTTGCTGTGATAAAACACCATGACCAAGGCAACTTATAGAAGGAAGAGTTTATTTGGGCTTACAGTTCCAGATAAGAGTCCATCATGGTGGGGGAGGCATAGCAGGAGGCAAGTGGATCCAAAAGCTGAGGGTTTACATCCTCAGGCAGACACAGGAAGTAGAGAGAGTAAAACTGGCAATGGGGCGGAGTTATGAATTCGCAAAGCCCACCCCCAGTGATGTGCTTCCTTCAGCAAGGCTGTATCTCCTAACCCTCCCCAATCAGCACCACCAACTGACCAAGTGCTCAATTACGTGAGCTTATAGGGGACTCCTCATTCATACCATCACAGTGAGAATTCCTTATTGGGAAAGGACATTTCTTTGGTTACTTTCAATGAAATAAGCCTTCATAATTTTTTTATTTTTGAGCCAGGGTCTTGATCTGTGGTCCATACTGTCCTCAGAACCATACCAGAACCCAAGTTGCTCTCATTCATGACCTTCCTGCTTCATGCTTCTCTGTGCTTGAATTAGAGGCATGCCTCCATGCCAAGCCATAATCGCAGTAACGTGTAAGTTTTCAATAGGAGAAAACATCAATTATGTAACGTGAAATTAGTTTCCAAATGGAATTGTTAAATATGACTTTCGAGGTTAAAATACTTAGTTATGTGACAAAAAATGAATGATATTCAAAAAGAGAACTGTCTAATGTGTGTTTTTTAATCGGGCTATTTGGGTTCTTTTGCTACTGAATTGTTTGAGCTCCTTAAATATTTTGGATATTAACCCATCATCCTGTGTGTGGTTTACCAATATTTCTTCTCATTCAGTCTCACTGTACTGATTGCTTCCTTTGCTGTAGATGCAATCCTACCTGTCCAGTTTTGCTTTGTTACCCTTTTTAGTGTCCTATCCAAGAAGACACTTCTCAGACCACTGCAACGAAGACCTTTCCTTATGTTTTCTTCCAGTAGTTTTACAGTTTTGGTTCTTTTGTTTTTAACTTTTACAAAAACTTTATTGAGAATTCCACACACGTATATAAGGTATTTTGATGAAATCCATGCCCACTCCCTCCCCTCCAACATTCCCCCCTCTGAACCTACCTGTCCAGTTTTGCTTTGTTACCCTTTTTAGTGTCCTATCCAAGAAGACACTTCTCAGACCACTGCAACGAAGACCTTTCCTTATGTTTTCTTCCAGTAGTTTTACAGTTTTGGTTCTTTTGTTTTTAACTTTTACAAAAACTTTATTGAGAATTCCACACACGTATATAAGGTATTTTGATGAAATCCATGCCCACTCCCTCCCCTCCAACATTCCCCCCTCTGACGAGGTACCCCTAAAATCTTTTAAGGATTATATATAAGCTCCCAAATACTTTTGACATTTTTGGCCTTGGAGTAGAGTATGTTGCCAACAGACCCAAGGACATTTTAACTTTTAGACAAGAAACTGGCTACATTTCTTTGGGGTCTTTTTACCCTAACTGCCTATCCAATTCCTACCTCCTATTCTTATCACACCATCATCTGAAGGGGTTACCCAAATTGCCAGTAGGGACGCT
>NW_008353126.1:1002608-1031934 GCF_000622305.1 Nannospalax galili
TGGCTACATTTCTTTGGGGTCTTTTTACCCTAACTGCCTAGCCAATTCCTACCTCCTATTCTTACCACGCCATCCTCTGAAGGGGTTACCCAAATTGCCATTGGGGAATAGGGACACAGACTGCTCTGGCTTCTTCCATGCTGAACGGGGACTTGGGTTCTTATTTTTAAGTCTTAAGTCTGTACTAAGCTTCATTTTGTGTATGGTATGAGATAAAGGTCCATTTTTATTCTTCTATGTGAATATCTAGTTTTTCCAACAGCATTTAGTAAAGACACTGTACTTTACCAATTTTGTGTTGGTGTCACTCCTTTTAAATACCACTTGGTGACAGATGTATGACTTTGTCTCTGGGCTCTCTCTTCTATTGGTCTGCATGTCTGATTTTATCATACTATTTTGATTACTGTAGCTTTGTGATATATTTTGAAATAGGTGTGACACTTCTAGCTTTTTCTCTTCCTGTTAAGGATTGCTTTGGCTATTGTGGTTTATTTAAGATTTTTTCTGATTTATAATGAATTATATGGTAAGTATAATTCTTCCAATAGTAGAAAACTTATTCCCCTTATAAAAATAATTCTTTTCCATTATATTGGTTATTTTTAAATTTTCTTTTTATTTATTTCACTTTAGTAATTATTCTGCACTTTTCATGTATTGTTCCAGTGTTTGGAGTGTTTGCCTTCCTTCCTTTCTTTCTTTCTTTCTTTCTTTCTTTCTTTCTTTCTTTTATTTTGGCTTTTTAAATTTCATACAATTCCCATGCAAATCCAGACCCCCTCAATCCCCCATCCATGCTTCTCCCTATCCCCCCACTGAGCCCTATGCACTCTGCCATACATGCTGAGTCCTATTCATTCAGGTGTTTATACCTATGTGTCCTTCAGTATAAATGTGTCCACTGGAGTCTAGTCAGCCCATCTAGTGGTCATATGTAAGTCATACTCTCCCTCATCCAGCAGCAATCAGTCTCAAATAGTTCTCAATCTAGTGCTGGCCCACCACCTATTTCTCATCCCCCCGTTGGGTCCTTGTTTCATTGAGCTGACATGGGTCCCATGCTCAACACCACCTCTGTCACAGGCTCACATGAGCAAGCCTCAAGTGGCCTAGAAGCCTCCACCTCCCTGTGTTCATGAACAAACCCTGGCTCTTACAATCTTTCCACCTCCTCTTCCTCAAAGGTCCCTGAGCCATGGGTGGGTAAGGTTCCATATAGGAGTCCCATTCTACACTCTGGGGTCTTTTATTCTCCAAAACTTGGCCAGATGTGGCCTTCTGTGCACATTGCACTCTGACAAGGGAGCCTCACTGGTGAGAATTGAAGGGTTCATTATCTGTCTCTCTACCCCTTATTCAGCTATATTTCATGGGCCTTAGTTGTAGGGATTCGACTGCAGATGTGTCACCTAGTACTGGGCATCTCCCAGATGTATGTTCTCTGTTCCTGATCAGATGTACAACTCTGCAGTAGCCTCCATTTTATGTAAAAAGCAGCTTCTTTGATGAGTGTTGTATGGCATACTTGTTACTCTAAGCAAGGTCTCTTCTATCTGGCACTGCATTCCCTGTCAAACAGCTCAATGTTTGCCATTTAAGGCAATGCAAATGCATGTGATTTTCTACATGACAATGTCTTAAATCCTGAAGACTCTTGTTAACTCCCTCTTCATAGGAAGCACATTGAATCCATTCAAATTCTTCTATAAGGTTGCATATAATTTTTATTTTATTAGCTACTGAATTTATTTATGCATTATATCTTTCCAAAGAAGATTTAAGATGACAAACAAAAGAATGAATGAAGAAAATATATCATTACAAATTCAGTTGCTGAATTCGATTTATTAAATATAGCTCTGAGCTTCCTGGAAACCAAGACTGAAAAGAAAATAGGATGATTTTGTTTAAATCTCCATATCAGTAAAATGAAGCATCATATACACAAAAATTGTTTCTTTGCTCTTTTCCATCTTCGCTGTATTTTTCTAAGCACTTATCTTCTCTTGGCTGCCATAAGCAGAAACAAATGCAGCCCTTAACATATAGTTTTCCAAGAAAAGCTTTTGCGAGTGTGCTGGCCTTTAATAAAAGGCTATTTATTGAATTTTTGTGGAACCAAGAATGCACAATGTTTTACATATATTATCTGTAGTTTTCACAATGGCCTTGAAGAATGATACAAATATTTCCTTTTCACAAGTGAGTAGACTCAGAAATTAAGTACCTTAACTACAGTCACATAATTATTATACATCCAGGTCAATCTGCATCTAAATCTTGTTAACAGTGAGTTCTCAACTAAAGGCATTGTATAATTTCTAAAGGTGCCTCACTGAAAGCTACAGACATGTTGAGTCAGAGAGAGAGTATCTCCGAATGTTTTAGATCTGACATTTTCTTAAAAACCAACACTGGGAACTGTTTTCATCTCCTCCCAGCATCTTGAGGAATCACAGGCACACATGTGAGCTGGGGGTGGTTTTGTTTTGTACACTGCAGCAATTACTCAATTTTTTGGGACACACTCAATACAAACTGGATTTGGATTCACTAGGCTTTGTCAAACACAGGTGCTGTGCACTAAATCAGGTTTGAGTTGGCAGGGTAAATGTTCAATATAGAGGCTTACACCTCTAAAAATATATAGAAAATGCATTAAGAACAATGAAACATTACAGGAGTTCGGTGGCTTTTCTCCCTATTGAGTCAAGCCTTTTCTCTGTTTCCAGCGCCTCATTATCTCTCCCCTGATATGGATGTTAGCTTCCTAACCATCTGCCCTTGCCCCAGGCTCCAGGCCTCACCCTAATCTCTCCATCCTTCCAGCCTCACCCAATGCTGCCCTTGGAAATGATTCTCAGTCACTTTCCTTGTCAATTTCCATTGCTCAAAAGATCAACATACAGTCTTGCAACTGGGCACACCAGACATCGCACTATGTAGTACTAACTTGTTACTCCAGTTGTTTTTCCCTTCCTGTCTTCTCTTCTTTCTTCCCTTCCTGCCTCTAATATTAATCTCTCAGTCTAGACACTCTGACCTCGACATTCCACACTGGGTTTTCATAATAGCCTGGGCATGGCTGCTTTCTCTTCCTAGAAATGCTATCCCTTTCTTCCTCATTTAATTCTTTAGGATCCTGCTTAAGGGGCTGGAGAGATGGCTCAGTGGTTAAGAGCACTTGGTGTTCCTCCAAAGCATCCACAAGGCTGATAACAATGGCTGTAACTCCATTTCTGGGGAATCTGACATCCTCTTCTGGTCTCCATGGATGGCCAAGGAGCACTTATAAATATGCAGGCAAAACACTCATATACACATGATACAAGTAATAAAAATGTTAAACAAATATTTTTTAAAATCCTGCTTAAAAGTTGCCTCCCTAGTAAGGTTTATCTGACTTTTCCAGTCAAAATTAGTTGCTCTTGGGGCTGGAGAGATGGTTCAGAGGTTAAGAGCACTGACTGCTCTTACAGAGGATCTGGGTTTGATTCCCAGCACCCACATGGCAGCTAACAGCCATCCATAACTCCAGTTCCGAGAGATTCGATGACCTCTTCTCCACAGACATTGCATGACATGGGTGCACCTACCTCTATGCAGGCAATACACTCAAACACATAAAATTAAAAATAAAAACTAAAATATTTTAAAATGTTTATTGAGCCTTTGTATATTTCATGCAACAGTTCTTAATCAAATTTAGAACCCCATCTCCATCCATGCCCCCAACTCCCACCAGACCTTGTGTATTCCACCACACCTGTTAAGTTCTATCCAGTCAAGCATTTGTACCCAGATGTCCTTTGGTGCAAATTCATTCACCGGAGTGTAGTCAGCCTCACCCAGCAGTAATCAGTCTCCAACAGTTCCCCTCATACTAGGGCAGACCCGCCACCCATTTCTCTAGTTCCACTCTGGGCCCTTGTCTGATTGAGTTGGCGTAGGTCCTGTGCTTGATGCCATCATTGCCACAAGTTCACATGTGCACGCTTCCAGTGGTCTGAAAACCTCTGCCTCCCTGTGTTCATGAACCAACCCTGGCTCTTACAATCTTTCTACCTCCTCTTCTGCAGTGGTCTCTGAGCTGTGGGTGGATGAGCTTTTAATATAGAAGTCCTATGCGGGGACACACATTATTCTCTAAAACTTGGCCAGTTGTGGCCTTCTGTGTGCATCGAATTCTGTTGTATAAGGAAGCTTCACTGGTGAATGCTGAGGGATGCACTGGTTTTCTCTCTACTCCCTGTTCTGCTGTGTTCCATGAGCCTTAGGAGTAGAGGTTTAACAGTAGATATGTCGCCTAGGCCTAGGCATCTCTCAGACATTCTGTGTTAGTTGCTCTCTCTTCTTGGATCCTGTTATTCTGTATCTAATAAATCATCTATGATTTGCTTTACATTGGTACATTCCAATTGATTCATTTAAAGTAGTAATAATATGTTAATCAAACATATTATATGTATTTTTGAAGTCTACATAGGAAATCCTCATCAAATGTTTATTGGATGAATGTCTCCATTACGGCTGTTGATCGACACCACCAGGAGTCAGCAACTTTAAAACTGAAATCAAGATGACTTTTTTTTTTTTTTCAAATTCTCAGTTATATTTATTTAGTGGGTAGTACAGAAATCATCTCAGCAATCTTAATCTTCATCAGATGTTTGATCTCCTTCCAAAACCTTGGGTCTCTGAGCTAGAACCTGGAGCTAGGGGGAGGGGGGAAATGAAAGAGAAAGTTACTTCTTTATAAGAATACCATTTTATTAGAGACCGAAGACAGCAGACCAGTGACTCATCAACTAAAATCCTAGGTCAGCTGGGAAAGCCAAGATTTCAGCAAACCCCCAGGTGCCTTTATAAGCTCTGTAACACAAAAGGTACAGTGCATTTTCGTATATGGCCAAACTGAGCAAAGTATGTCCTCAGCTCACTCGACGCCGCGGTCCAAGGAATTCTACGGATAAAAGCAACCGACGGAGCCAGCGTCATTCCGCGTCTCACTGCCGAGGCAGCCATGTTGAGAAGGAAAGCAAGATGACTTTTTAAGGCTGGGCATGGTGACTCACCTGCGATCCCAGCACCAGGGAGACTGAGGCAGGACTATCACCTCAAGTTTGAGACTATCCTGGGATGCATAGTGAGTTTCAAAGCCAGGCTGGGTTACATAGAGATTTTCTGCCTCAAAATACCTGAGAGAAAAAAAGGTGACCTCACTATGAGTCAAAGTAGTACAGAAGAAGTGGTAATGAATATTAACTATTATTCATAGAAATAATGCAACAAAAATATATTTTAATATTACCTAAAATATAATGGTGACCCATATTCCCATGTATTACCTTAGAATGAACCATGTTGATTATGACTTCTGTAATAAGGCCTTGTTTTTACTTATTATTAAAATTAGCATTTGAATCATGATTAAAATAGGTATATAAGTGAATAACAGAGGAAATTAAAATCACTTGTGCTCCAACCATCTAGGAAAAATTACTGCTAACATTTTTTTGATAATTTCATACATGAGTACTGTATTTATGTAATTTCCACCATCTCTTTCCCCTATCCAACTCCACCCACATCCCTCTTACATTCCTTCTCGATTTCTTGTCCTCTTCTTTGTTATAAACACACACACACACACGTATATATATGCACTGAGTCCATTTAGTGGTGCTCAGTCCTCTTGTGTATATGTGTTTAGGACTTATCACTGGGAATTGAATAACCTATCAGGGAGCTTGTCCCAGAGTAAACTGATTCCTCCCCCAGCATCCATTGATTGCCTGTAGCTCTTCATCTTAGGTGTGGGGCCCCATGAACTATCCCCTATCCACACTAGGCACCTCAGCAGGTGTTCTTCACTCTCAGGTCTTCTTTAGGCAACTCTGTTGTGGGGATTTCATGGGTGCAGTGTCCCTATCATGTCTACAATACACTACCAAGCAGCAGGCATCCTGGTCCTCTGACTCTCACAGTCTTTCCACGCCGTCTTTCATGATGTTCTCTGAGCCTAAGGTGTAGGGGTTATACTGTACATGTATCAATTGGGGTTAGGCACCACATACTTATTCTCTGAGTGTCAGTTGATTGTGAAACTTTTTAATAGTCTCCATCTGTTGTAAAAAGAAACTGTTTTGGTGAGTGATGAGAGCTATCTGTGAATACAAACATAAGTTAGAACATAGTAAAGAATTACCTTGGTTTAGGAAAGTGACAGTAGTAGATTCTTCTCTAGGGTCTATGACTTCTCCAGCAATGGGTACTTGACTATGTTATAGTACCAGGCATGGATTCCCTCCTAGAGAGTGGGCCTTAAGTTCAGCTAGACAACTATTGATTACCCTCAAGATAAAAGCACTGCTATTGCTCCAATACAGATATTTTGATAGGCTGGTCATTATTGTTGTTCTTGGCTTCACAGCTGGGTAGGATCATTGATTGGTTTTCTCCCTTGGCAGCTTGCATAGCACCTTCTGGTACTGTGAGAGCTAGTCTTCAAGGAGGCGGCTTCCAGATTAATTCCAGCTAAATTTCTCTAAGTCCCGTGTCATGAGTATGTGGTGTCCTCAGCAATAGGGATCTTACCTTCAAGGTCTGGGAGGCAGTCAAGAGCTATGACAATAGCCTATATTATTTTGTGAGTCTCTTGGACTACCCTGACCAACAGCTCAAAGGGAAGTTTCCCTTGCCTGGCACTGTGACTTTTTGTTATATAGCTTTCAGCTATACACACATACTTATATAGATTATGTTTATTTTTAAATAAGCTTATGAAATAATGTTTCCCTATGGTCTTTTTTGACATCCTTAGTATTATTTACCTCTCCTTCCTCTCTCTCTGCCTATATCACCCTCTCCCTTGCCTCCTCAGTTAAAGTACTCCCATTTTCCCATTTCCCCCTTGATAGGACCTGAGTCCTAGTATCCCCCTCTCTTGAGCTCCTTTCCTCTTCCCCCTATAATTCCTTTCCACCTTCCTGGCTTCTGTGCTTACTTCAGGAGATATACTCACATCTAAAGATTTGGAGCTAAGAGTCACAAATGAGAGAGAACATGTGGGCTTTTTTTGGGGGGGGGAGCTCTGAGTTACCTCATTTGGCAAAATGTTTTCCAGTCTCATCAATTTACCTGCAAATTTCATGATTTAGTTTTTCTTTAAGGCTGTATAAAACTCCATTGTGTAAATGTACCACACTTTCATTATCCATTCATTGATTGAGGGACATTTAGGTTATTTCCATTTCCTAGCTATTGTGAAAAGTGCAGCAATAAATATGACTGAGAAAGTATCTCTGTAATAGGATATCAAATCCTTTGGGTATATGCCAAGGAGCAGTATAGCTAGATCACGTGGTTGATATGTTTTCAGCTTTTGGAGAATTCTGCACACTGATTTCCAAAGTGGCTGCACCAATTTGCAATCCCACTAGCTGTAAATGAGGGTTTTCCTTTCCCCACATCCTCACTAGCACTTGCTGTCAATTGTTTTCTTGATCTTAGCCACCCTGACTGTTAACATTTTGATGTATGTTTTCATGAGTGTGCTGGCTAGTTTTAGTGTCAACTTGACACACCTTGGTTGAGGGAGCCTCAATCGGGGAATTGCCTCTACTGGATTGGCCTGTGGCCATGTCTGAAGGGCATCTTCTTGATGAGTGATGTGAGAGGGCCCAGCCCACTGTGGGTGGTGCCACCCCTGGGCAGGTGGGCCTGTGTTGCATAAGAAAGCAGGCTGAGCAGGGGCCAAGGGATCAAGCCAGTAAGCAGCATTCCTCCATGGCCTATGCTCCAGCTCCTGCCTCCAGGTTCCTGTCCTGAGTTCCTACCTTGGGCTACCTGATGACTGTGACCTGGGACAAATAAACCCTTTCCTCCCCAAGTTGGTATTGGTCAGAGTATTTTGTCACAGCAATGGAGAAACAAACCAGGACAGAGATTGGTACCAGAGAGTGGGATATTACTGTGACAGACCTGACCTTGGTGTTTTTGGGAGGACTGTGGAAGTGTTTGGAACTTTGGGCTGGAAAAGCCATTGCATGCTCAGAGTTTGTTGCTGTGGAACTTGGAACAGTTATGCTGAAAGACTTGTAGATGATGGAGGCCTGGCTTATGAAGCTTCAAAGGGAAGCGGAGACTATCAGGGCTGCTCATGAGTTTGGATTGGGAATCTGGGTTCTGGTTGGCTGGGGCTGAAGAATCAGCTGTGATTAAGAAGAGACCAGAACCTGAAGCAAAACCTTTGCTTTACTGGAACAATTGATGCTGGTTAGCTGGGGCTGAAAAATCAGCTGCAAGTAACAAGAGACCAGCATCGCTGTGGTGGAGTCTTCTGGGAGGTATTTCCTCAGGGTCAGCATACAAAGGGAACCTGAGCCTCTATATCAAGATGGAAGCAGGACTTGGTAATGTGTAAGAGTCTCCTGCATGGTTCTGGTGTTGAAAGCGTGAAGGGGTCACAGAGAGCAGCTGAGGCTTAGCACTCTGAGAGGCCAGGAAAGGCCATAGGTGAAAGTGCCACTTCAGTTGCAGTGAAGATCCCAGGATTGAAGGGTCATGGAGAGAATCTGAGGCTTTGCACCCCAAGAGGCAAGAAGAAGCCATTGGTGAATGTGTAGCCTCAGTTTCAGTGGAGACCCCAGCTTTTTGGAAATGCCAGGACCATGGGACGACCACCAAGGATAGCAGTACGTGTGGAATGGAGCTGGCCTGAGTCTGCAAGACAAGCTGAGTGTGCTGTGGATGGCAGAGCCAGAGCAGTGGAGCTACCAGTACCCTTTGGAGCCCAGAAGATTGTGAGTGAATCCCACATGTCCAGCCTCAAGCTACTTTGCTGGACTTTGGTTTTGCTTAGGTGTGCCTGATTTTTCCCTTTGAAATAAGACAATACTTGTTTTGGATTTTACAGAAGCCCACCCACAGTTGAGACTTTTTAAAAGAGGCTATGAACTTTTATGTGTTTGGATTTTTTTTTAAGGACTATGGGGTTTTTAAGGTTGTACTGTCTTGTGTTGTGATATTAATGTTAACAGCATACCTTGGGGACAAGAATAGGAAAGCTTACGGTTTAATAGTGATGTGTTTGTATGTCAAGTTGACAAGGGGTCAATTGTGCTGGCTAGCTTTAGTGTCAACTGGACACACCTGGATTGAGGGAGCCTCAATCGGGGAATTTCCTCTATTGGACTGGCCTGTGACCATGTCTGAAGGGCATCTTCTTGATGAGTGATGTGGGAGGGCCCAGCCCACTGTGGGTGGTGCCACCCCTGGGCAGGTGGGCCTGTGTTGCATAAGAAAGCAGGCTGAGCAGGGGCCAAGGGAGCAAGCCAGTAATCAACGATGCTCCATGGCCTGTGCTCCAGCTCCTGCCTCCAGGTTCCTGCCCTGAGTTCCTACCTTGGGCTCCCAGATGAGCTGTGACCCAGGAGATGTAAGCTGAATAAACCCTTTCCTCCCCACGTTGGTACTGGTCAGAGTATTTTGTCACAGCAATGAAGAACAAACTAGGACAATGAGAAACTGTACCACTTTTTCATTTAACAATATATTTTAAGTATTTTCCATTTAATTAACTTTTAGTCTGAACCATGGCTGTGCACCATTCCTTGTGTGTGTCTACATGTGACAACAAATGGATCTGCTTCCATTCTCAGATATCAAACTTTTCACTAATATTTCAATATATACTAATACTTCTAGAAATATCCTTATAGCTACCTAGTAATTTTTACCAAAAGGCCCTCCTAAAAGATAGTGCTAATTTCCCACTAACTAGCTACAGATGAGAGTATTATTTCTCAGGGATGGAGAGATGGCTCAGCAGCTAAGATCAATGGCTACCCTTGCACAGGACCCAGGTTCAGTTCCCACTACCCACATGGCAGCTAACAACCACTGGTACCTCCAGTTTCAGGTGATCCCAGGCCCTCTTCTGGCTTCTGTGGGCATTTCACATATATGGTGCACTTACATACATGCAGACAAAACAGTCATATATATATGTATATATATATATGACAAGATCTATAGTATGAAATGCACAAAAATTCAATAAAAATATACATTTAACTTTTTAAAATTATATATGTATGTATGTAAATGTATATGAATACATATGCATATATGTATATATGTAAATATATGTTTTGTGTATATGTATATATAATTTTTTAAGTTAAATATATTTTTATTGAATTTTTGTGCATTTCATACTATAGATCTTAATCATATTTAGACCTCTCCCCTATCTGCACCTCCTCATTGCCAGCTCACAGATTCCATGTTTTCTGTCATATATGTTAAGGCCTACTGAGTCAAGTTTGTGTCCCTAGATGTCCCTCGGAATGAGTTCTTCCACTGGAGCTGGTCAGTCTATCTAGCATCACTCCCTTAAAGAAGACCAACTCTCCTTCACCCAGCAGTGATCAGCTGCCAATAGTTCATCCCCTAAGGTTGGGGCTCCTTCCATTTCCCTGTCTCTATGCTGGGTTTTGTCTAATTGAGTTTTCATGGGTCTTGTACAAGCTGTCAGCATTGCTGTAAGTTCATATTAGCAAGTTCCCAGGAGCCTGGAGGACTCTGTTTCCTATGGTCATGTACTTCCCCTGACTCTTAAAATCTTTCCACCCCCTCTTCCACAACTGTCCCTGAGCCCTGGGTGGGTGAGATTTAATATGAGTCCTATCCAGGGACATATATTCTGAAGTCTCTTATTTGCTACATTTTGGCCAGTTGGGGCCTTCTGTGTTCATTGTCCTCTGTTACATGAGGAAGCTTCACTGGTGAGAGTTGAGAGATGTATTAGTATTCTCTCTACCCCCTGTTCCACTATGTTCTATGAGCCTTAAGTGTAGCAGCTCCATTGTAGATGTGTCACTTAAAGCTGGGCATCTCACAGACACTTATTCTCTGTGTATGACCAGTTGTGGAACTCTGTGATAGTCTCCATCTGTTATAAAAAGAATTTTCTTTGATGAGTAGCATTTGGTATACTTGTCCATAAATATAAGGACACATATTTAGCACATGGTAAGAAACTATGTTTGTCCAGAGATGTGTCTAGGGTTTTCTCTAGGTTCTATGACCTCTCCAGATATGTGTATTTAGCTATATTTACAGTGCCCCACATGAGTTCCCTCCCATTGAGTAGACTTTAAGTCCAGTTAGATAACTGTTGATTACCCCCAAGGTAAAAGTGCCACTATTGCACTGATACTTTGTTGTGCCAGTCATTTTTGTGTTTATTAGGCTTTAAAACTGGAGTTGGACCATGGACTGAATTTTTCCCTTAACAGCTTGCATAGCGTCCTCCAAAAGTATGAAATCTAGTCTTTAGGAAGGAGGCATCCAGATCAATTCCAGCTCCACTGCTCCAAGCCCTGTGTTTGAAGTATGTCCTGTCTTCAGCAATACGCTCTTACCTTCAAGTTCTGGGAGTATTTCTCAAAGGTTCTCAATAACTATGGGTATTTAGATTTTGATTTTAAGTAGAAAATGATAAAGATAATCTGCCATTTTTTATCTTAAAAATAATTTATTTTTAATGGCAATGGGAGTTACATCATCAGCAATAAAAGCAATCAGAGATAAAAATCTGTTGATTCTAGTGCTGGCCCAGAAAGTATGACTTTCATACAATCACTAGATGGGCTGACTGGACTCCAGTAGATGCATTTTTCCCTAAAGGACTCTTGGGTACAAACACCTGAATGAATAGGACTTAGCATGTACAGTGGAACACATGACATTTGGTGGGGGGAATGGAGGAGGCATGAATGGGGGAGGGAGTCCGAATTTGATTAAGAACTGTTGTATGATGTTGCAAAAGCTCAATTAAAATGAACTAAAAAATATCAAAATAAGATCTAAGAAAACATTTTTAAAAATCTGTTGATTCATCTGTGCCTATCCTATGAGTACACCAGTCTTTCTGTACAGTATATAACCTCTGATGGGGACAGGTGCATCAAAGTCATGATGTTCAATGGCCCTGACTCTCAGGATCACCCACTCTCCTTCCTCTGGGTTACAGCTTATATGACTATAATCCTTATAATTTTGATCTTGCATCCCCAAAGGTCGGTATGATTAAAGCTGGACTCCCAGCTTGGTGTTATTGGAAGGTAGCAGGCTCTTTGGGAGGTGGAGTACTAGGAGGTCTTGAGGTTATTGGAGCTCTCAAAGGGGTTCATGGGACCCTGGTCTTCTTTCTCTTTCACGTCTCAGTAATGAAGAGAATGGTTGGGCTCTATCACATTCTTCTGACACTATATGTGGCCTTGCCACAGGCCCCAAACATTCAGTTTCATCATTACACTTCCAGAAAATATGATCCAAAATAAACATCTCTTCATAGGTTGAGTCCCTCAGGTATTTTGTTTCAGAAACAGAAAACTGACTAACATGGGCCTGTCAGGAGAGCAGGGCCAGACATTCAATGATAGTTCTTACTATTAATTGCCATTCTGAACTATACAAAAGTCATTTGGCATAATTGGGCCAATGAGTTTATCTCAGGAAACTTACCACCTCTGCATTACAACTGTAGCCTACCATTATGAGATACCATAAGAGAATATGGCGATAAAGATCTCTAGTGGCCACTCTTTCAAGGTGTTCAGTTTGTGAAGCAATTGCACAAGTTGTAGCAACATTGGGGAAACGTGGTATATGTACTGAAACCACTTGTTGAAAAGAAAATTCTTCCTCTCTGGGACTTTACCCTTCTCTACTTTACTCTGTAAGTCTCCTACCTATGGGTTCTGAGAAAGCTACTGTCAACTGCACATCCTAACTGCTTCTATAACAGCCACAACCATGGCATCAGCTCTAAGGGTGGGACTTGGCTATAGACTCTCCAAATCACCAAAACCAGCTGCAACTGCTGAAAATGGGAAAATTCCCATCAATACCTAATAACCAGTTATAACTCCAGTTCCAAGCCAAAATGCTTGTAACATCAGAAATACAGAGAAAGAGAAATTTGGAATAAATCTCTGAATTATGTTCTAATCAGAAAGATGGTCCTTGACCCTTGAAAATATGGGGATTTCAAAATGAGGACAAGTTTCTGGGCAGCAATCAGCAAGTAGAGAGAAGCAGTGTACATCGCTTGAGTTTCACAGAGCAGACCTAGCTCCCCTCTACCTTGTTACTGTAACACAGCATGGTAAGATGGTCCGAATATGTCATCCCAGGCAACAACCACCATTGGGCCATGTAATGGGTTTCACTCATCTTGCCCATATGACTGCAAGGTATTTGGCTTGCCATGGAACTAGGCCTGCTACATATACCCAATGGCAGTGGTATAGAACACCATCCTCTGAACACCACAACCACTACCATCTTGAAATCATCTTGACTATTTGCAAGAGAACTTAACAAGGTCAAGGCTGTTGATGTTCTCATATGGAAAGAGGGGTCTGAAGGGTTGTTTGGTCCTCACTGAAATTCTAGCCACTCTCTTCTGTGTCCCCCTCTTTTACAGCCCCTCCTAGCTGTGTATAATTCTGCCCCAACTGCCCCCACAGTCTCAGAGTAGACTGAGGGTGGAAAGTTAACTGAAGGCAGCCATGGGGAAGTGGTTGCCCATGCTGGGGTAAGACTTTTTTTTCAGTGATGCACTTCTGTTAGTGACCCCAATAAACTCACTGGTTTACCAAGGTAGACATGGGTGGAATCATTACTTGGGGCTCTTGTTGGTGCCCTATCTGGTTTGAATAGACAAAGTTAATCCAACAGGCAGGTATGAGATCCTGGGGCCTGTTACAGTACATACCCACATACTGAAGGAAGCATAACACAGAGGTGGTGGAAGAAATCAGCCCACTGTCCTACACAACTCTCTCTTCTTCAGGACCAGATTAGGACAGAGCAGATGTGACACGTGGCATCCTTTATTATCTCTTTTGCCTCCTTTGCCTCTGTTCCCACTCCTAAATGTTGGGGGCCTTAGCAGCAAAAGAGGCTCTTTGTGGGAAGGGAAAGTGTATGTGTATGGATGTGTTCACATGTGTACGTACATATATGGTATAAGTGCACATTTACACATGGATGCAGAGGTCAAAGGTCAGTATCAAGTGTCTTCCTCTGTCACTCTCTTTCATTAATTTCTTGAAACAGATCTCTCACTGAACCTAAAGCTTGCCTATTGGCTAGACTTACTGGCCAGAAAAAAACAGGGATCCACCTGTCCCTGCCTCCCCAGCACTTGAATTACAGGCACACAAGGCCACACACAGCTTTTATGGTGGTAGGGTAGGGATCTGAACTCCAGTCCACATGCTGTGTGACAAGCACTTCACCCACTGAGCCATATCAGCACCCTAGGTACTAAGAACACAAGCTAGCCACCTGGAATGCCCAACCTTGTCACAAGGGACATACCCCAAGCACCAAGCATGAGGGAGAAGCCATGTTTGCAGGAAGCCCAGTGCACTGCCCTCATAGCTACAGCCTATTGATGACAGCATCAGTGAGTGTCAGAAGACTGCCTGTTCAGATTCTCTTTTTAACCTCGCATTAGCCCCAGGAAACATGGGAAGGCACAGGGATCCGAGTAGAGCCTCAGGAGGGAGAAAGATGAAGAAGTGCTGCTGAGCTGCAGAGAGATTTACTTTCATAGGTAGAAGGAAAAAAAGATCAGCAAACTATCTGCTCCCGGTAGCAGAGATGAATGGACCACTGGGCTCTGCCTGTGGCTAGGGGCTACGGTAAATATAAAACTTATAAAACTCAGATAATTTGGAGTTTGTTTTCCTGTTTCAGTAACAAAGAAAAATATATATTTGGACCTCTTTTTCTCTTTTTCTGGACGCAGCATTAGCTGGCTTCCTCCACAATAACCCCCCAAATAGAATGAATGCGTGAGAGGTGGGAGCAGTGAGGACAGCCCAACTCCAAAATTAGAACCAAGTCCTCAGAGGCAGCAGAAGCCTGGATTTTTCACAAAATCTGCTTTCCAAATCTGGCTCCCAAAGCACTGCGCTTTTGCTCAACTGGCAACAGTTGCCACTGAGGACCTCAGGCGCACGTCGCATTTGTCAGTCCAGGTCCCTTGGCAAAGACTCGCTCTTCTTTGAAGAGTATTTGTTGCTCTCTCCACCCCATATTAGACATTCCGCAATACCTCTCCCATGTCTCTTTTACTTCTACCTTCCTCTGTTTGTCACATTTTCACCAGGCCACAGACTAACCAAGGGGAAAACAAGACCAGGAAAGCATTGCCTTTATTTCACAACTGATGAGATCATCAGCTGAGTGTCTGTACTCAGTGCCCCTTTCTGGGCTCAGCTCTCCTCTTCATTTAGTTGCTGGGACTCTTTGTCCACATAGTCTGTATGTATCAAATCATTTTTTGTTGTTGTTGTTCTATTGATGAAATTCTTATCAGCAGCCAGCATCCCTTAAATGGAGGTGGCTTCCGATGGGGTAGAGTGCTTGCCCCTTCTTGCCCTTCCTGTGCGGCTTCAATCCAGGTGGAACAGCGTGTGAAAGGGCTTGTTTAACTCAGCAAATCTAGGACACTCAGCAGACAGGGAAGCTGCCAGAGGAGCTGATCCAGACCAGTATAAAGATTGAGGAGGGCACAAAGTGCTGGGTGGGCTTTCATTATTCATTTACTCTAACAGAATTAAATGGAATCAGGGCCAACTACTGATACAGCTGCCTCTAGTTCAACCACTAAGTGAAGGGCGGCCCTGAGCACCGCCACTGAACTTCCAGCAAAACTGGACAAACATTTTTAGAGCATGTCAGATTAAATTTATATCAGGTACTGGGCTAGGTATACAATACATTTCATTTCATTCAGTCCTGTTTAATCCAGTTTAAACTACTTACTGTCATCCTGTTTATAAATCAGGAAATTGAAGACTTGGAAACTTAGGAATGTAGGGACATAGGATTTAAACTTGCATCTTTGCACTTGTTCTTTTTGTGCCTCCAAACCCCCTCCAGACTTTACCTGAGCATGCTTTGCACAGATTTTACACTATGATTGCTTGGAATTAGTCAAGCTTGTTTACATCTACAAAGATAAGCATTTACTAAAAGAGGCATTTTTTTTTTTGTTCCATCATATTAGACAAACCAATGCATATGAAAGTCTGTACTTTTTATTTTAAGCAGTTTAGGTTACTTAGTAAATTTTAAGAATCTTATGGCAATTAAAAATTAAATTTTTATAGTTTTTCAGAGGTTCAGTATGTTTTTTAAAAAAATTAAATAACTTTAAGGACTAGAGAGACGGCTCAGCAGTTGAGAGCACTGCTTGTTCTTGTAGCACACCCAGGTTCAAATCCCAGCAGCCACATGGCAGCTAATGGCTGTCCATACCTCCAGTACTAGGGGATCCAACACTTTCTTCTATCCTCCACAGGCACTGCATGACAAGTATACTTACACACACGTAGGAAGTATAGTCATACACATAAAATAAAAATAAATAAATTTTTAAAAATTTAAAATAACTTTAAAACAATATATTAAAAACTTTTAAAGCAAATATTTTAAAGTTTTTCCTAATAAATTTTTAAAAAACACAATATGTAATTGAAGAAATGAAGTTGCTAAAATAGTGCCCTAGTATTTGTAAATTTGAGGATGAATTAATAAAGTGCTATTGAATAGATGACTTGAGAAAATTGTAGAAATTAGACAAGGGAAAATGTGCCAGAGCACATACAAATGAGTTCATTAGTTCAGACTCTCTGACACTTTATGTAGAAAACTCATAAAATAGAATGTATCATACAGGAGCTATCACAGAGATGCAGAAAAGTAACTGTGGTATCTGGCAAAGGGAATGGAGTCAACATAGAACCTGAAGATTGTCAAAGATCCCTCAGACACTAATATATCATTAGTAAAGGTTTGCACCAAAACTAAAATACTTTAAATGTATCTGGGCAACAAGACACATGCATTAAAAAGATCTAAGAGCTTCAAAAAAACAGTACTTATTATTGATATTATTAGTAATCATTTCTATTAAAGAATATAAATAAACATTGATATTTGTAATTATCATAGAGAATTATGTGTATATACATGTATATTAAGTCTAAATATATGTAATATATGTACATATACTCATGTATGTAGAAACAGTTTTAAGCCAATATTGTAAGAAATGTTTCAGTGTTTGATGTATTATTATCTCTAAACTTTTGCATATTAAACAACTAGTTTAAGAATTTTTTAAAACTAATCCTACTCCAAAGGTAATTCTAATAATGTTCAGGTCAGTTTCCCATTCATAGGCTAGAACTTTAACCTATATCAAAAAATAAATATCCACAAAAGCCATTGATTGTAAAGGGAAAATATATACAATTGCTAAAATGTATTACTTTTTGCCAGTTGCCCAAATTTTTAGGAGAATTAATAAGCATTGCATCTTAAATAATCAATACTTTAATAATTTATTTGTAGGACTGGGGAGATGGCTCCATGGTTAAAGCACTTGCAACACAAGCACCAAGTGTGAGACCAAAGTTCAGATCCCTGGAACCAATCAATATCTGGTGGGCACAGAGGCCCACCCACCTGTAATTCCAGTGCTCTGAAGGTGGAGACAGGATTATCAAAGCAAGCTGGCTAACTAGACCAGCCATATCAGTGAGCTCTGAGCTAAAGGGAGAGGCCCTGCCTCAATTAATAAGGTGTAAAGCAACCTAGGAAGACTCCCAACATCTGTCTTCGGCCTACACATAGGTACATACATGCATTCACACTTGCATGCACACACATGCACACACACACACATACACACATGCAAGCAGGCATACACAAAGGCATGTACACCTCACATACATACACATGAAAATAATAATTTATTTCACTTACAGTATATTACCTTTTGAAACTACTTATCTAATTTGTCTACATTATTTTGATACGTTTTGGTTACCATTTGGGGGATAAACACATGAATTGGCTCTCATCTACTTAGTCAAAATTATGTTTTACATCCTTTCTTCAAAATAGAATTATCCAATAGTCTGGGTTTGGAACTGGAAGCAACATTTAAGAGCACATACCAGAGAAGCATGGCCATTTACAATAGCTGAACATATTTATTGTGGATGTTGCTGTTCTTAATATTCATCATCTTAATACTTTTAAGCTGTCCAGATCTACACTTGTGAGAAACAGCAGTATTTAATCAGGATTTTTAAATCTCTTGTGCATCTTTATAACATCATGAAGAAATTTGATGACGATGAGCTTAAAAACCTCTATCAGCAATTAGGATTATTATAGTATTAATTGAAGTTCCATTCCTAAGTTTAATGGCATTCTAGGGAAAAAAGAAATGACCTAAATTAGACCACAAGAAGAAATCACTACTTGGTAATATTACTTCATTAGCAGATAAAGATAGGCTAAAAGAATGCATTCGTCTCCTGCCAGAGACAGTCTCTCTAGCCTGCTCACATCCTAATTTAAATCAGCTTCTTAACTGTGCAGAAGAGTCCTCATTATATGTTGGGCTATACACACTAGCTAATGCTGTAGTTGAGGGCAAAGCATCTCCATTGTGGGTTTCTGTGCTACCAGCCTCCCAGAGGGTAGATGAGGTGCAGCAGCCCCCAGGAGCTGCAGAGTCGTGCATCATCCGCCTTCATGTTTCTCCTATTTCTTCTTGTCTCCTAAGAAACCGTGGCAGATGAGACTTTTCTATCTAGTGTCAAAGATCCAGAAACCTCTGAATATTGCATTTCCAATGGGTAGTACACCAGGGACAGTATTGCAAATCAATTAGATACATTTCATATTTCAAATTAAGTTACCTGATTTCCAACATGTCTTCTGTCCTCAAAGAATGATACATTCATCTTCTTGGTTATTTGGCAGAAATTAGGCTGACCGGGGCTGAAGACTGCTCCCTGGCTCTAAATAATTAATGTCTTAGCAGAAGAGCCTTGCCTAGCTCTGCCCTACATTACACAGGAGTTTTGTGGATTTTGTTGCATTAACACAAGTATGAAAGGTGTGAGAGATGTGTCTAAATTAGTAAACATCTCTTAAAGCTGCTGTAAGCATTGGGAAGGAGGCAGAGGAATAAAGCTATGGGAAAAATGATGAGAAATACATATGGATATGTCTTTACACCCCTTTCCCATTGAAATATGTGCATGAAATCCACTACCTTGGTCCCGCAAAAGTTGTGTGTTCAGGTGTGAAAGAAGCAGTAATTTTCTACTTTACATACTATCTCAGAAATTTCATAGATCTGGGACACGATACAGAGTATAAATATGTTGAAATAGGAGAAAATGGTATAAAGGTTGCAGACCATAATGAAGACTGTGTTCAGACAACAGAAAGTTAAAATTTACCAGCAAGGTGGCTCCTTTTGTCAATAAGAAGGAGAATAATTGATTAACTGTTCAATTAATGTCTATGGAGGTCTACTGTGCAGAAAACACTGAACAAAGCACCAAAAAAAAAAAAAGCAATAATGGAAGACATGGCCCTGTTCACAAAATCTAAATGGAGAGATTATAAAGCCTGTCCATTCCAGAGATTCCTAAACACATTGCTTTATTGAACTAAGAAATAATTCATTCACCAATAAAAACTGAAAACCAGGCAAACTCCATGCTTACTAAAACAATTTTCTGTTGCCACGTTTATTATCTTAGCAAGATGACTTCAGAGGACTCCATTTATGACAAATTTTATGTGGCATATAGTAAAGATTTTTACTTTATTTCTAAAAACTATTAGGGTTCAGTAACGATTGGGCAAAAAAAGAGTATTCTAATATTCTAATCACCCTCGGTATTTCCTTTGGCTCAAACACACATCATTATAAAAACTGAGTAAGCTGTTTGCCTACTAGGTTTCTCAATATCCTGGCTTGATAATGTAATTGGACCCATTATAAGGGAAGAAAGTACTCAAATGCACTTAACACTCTCAGGTTACATATTTTAACGTGAGCATATGGAATATTCTTTTTAGTTGGCACCTTAGATTCTATTCTTCATACTGAGGTGGGCCCAGTACCCTTCAGAAATAGGGGTAATTGAGTTTCAGCCTATTTTATTTACTGATCAGGTTTATCAGGAGTACTCAGGATATATTATCTTCTCAAACTCCACAGCCAGTGTTATCTTGGCAAAGAGGCACTTAGATCCATTAATAGTGCACATTATTTCAGCACATCCCACTCCTGTATCTCTTACACATTGCCATTTAAGAGTCAAATCTCTCCTTCCAGATTTTATGATTTTATTCTATTGGGTTCAAGTAAGCAATGCTCCTATACCCAGTTCTGAAGCCTGAGTCTGCTAAAGTCCAATCTGAGTGCTTTCTTCTCAGCATGCTAGCATAGGAAGAGAATCAGCCACATCCACAGCATGAGAACATCCACCCATGTCCATGGGATTGACTGGGACTAACACAGTAGTGGAAATCGAGGCAGCCTGGCAATGGGAAATTGTCTCAGAGACACTGCTTTTGTAGAACTAGATTTAGGAAGCTGTTGCTGGCACAAAGGGTGGGTCAAACTCATACCTTGTAGGAGTTGTTCAGGAGGTATTCTATGTTTAAGGACAGGAAAAAGAAGCAGAACTCAAGTCATGACAACTAGGCACCTAAAACAAGAGACATGAGGCAGAGAACAATTTGCTAGATACCTTAAGGTATTTGCAAATATCTTAAGTTCACATGAGCATATCATATCAGAATTAGATGTTTTGATTTGTTTGATGCAGTACTGGGGATTGAACCAAGGGACTCACAAATGCTAAGCAAGTGCTCTACTATTGTGGCATATCCCAGTTATGTTTTGCTTTGTTTTGTTTGTTTGGTTGGTTGGTTAGTTTTGTTTTTAACTTTTTAAGACTGGATGGGATTTTGTTTTATTTAGTTTTGTTTTTTGTATTTTTGAGACATCTCTGTAGCCCCAGCTGGCCTGGAACTCCCTATGTAGACCAGGCTGGACTTGAACTCACAGAGATTCACCTGCCTCTGCCTTCCAAGACCGGGTTTTCTTAAATTGCCCAGGTTGGCCTTGAACTTGTGGTCTTCCTGTTCAACCTCCTAAGGTGCTGGAATTAGAGAGTTTGCCACCACACCATACTGTGATTTATGATATGTTTCAGGGTCCATTAGGTAGTTGCTTAAGGAAAGAAGAGTTTGACTGGTTCATTCCAGCAGGGGGCGCCTGTAGAACCACCAAAGGGGTAGAACTTCACACTCTTGTCTAGGGCCTCTGACACAAGAGACACAAGAGAATTTGATTGAGAACCCAAAGGAGAGGAAAGCAAATCTACTTTTATGTAGAGGATTCTGATAAATCTGTAAAAGCAAAGAGTACAAGAGTTAAATGGTTGGAAGGAAAAGGAAGGTGATTGCAGATGTGTAAAGAAGTCAGTTGATTCAGTCAGGTGAGTCCTCAGAGGGCAGCCACGGCAGACGGTCCAGGCACAGGACAGGATGAGGAACACATCATAATCATCTTAGATTTTCATCACACAGCTACTGACAGGTACTGTAGAAGGTAAAGAGGAATGGACAGAGGGGCAGAGAGAGATCATTTAAGAAACGAATGAATTTAAAGAACATTGGTGTGGAGGTCAGTGTAACTTAAGAAATTAGCAACCCTGGATTTTATCTTGACCCCAAGACTAACTTGACGCTGATCTTTAGATATGAGTTGCTTAACATCTTGAGACCATGGTTACTCCATTTGTAAAATAAATATGTAAATCAGATAATCAAAACAACAGAAAAGTTTACTTCAACAAATACTTCTCTGTGTACTACCAAGCACTTACTTTTGAAGAGACCGATAAAGGAAGTTGAGTGCTGATTATACAGCATGCCCTTTGCGTTCTGACTAGTTTTGTAAGTCCTCTTAAGTGTGGGTGTACATAGACCACATGTTAATTAAAACCAGGAGAGCTTTCAATTAACCCCCCTTTGAGAACCAACAAAGACAAAGGGCCTGTATTGCATGCTGCCTTTTGCAACCAGACATGTAAAAATAAAATCATAGCACGTGGCTTAAATATTTTCCTTCATTTTACAAGTGAGAGATTGAGACCGGGAGAGTAAAGGTTATTTCTCAAGATTACTTTAACTCTAAGTAGTTTAAATCCAAGGCTTGAACCTTTCCTGCCACACCACAGTTCATCTCAACATTGGCTTGCTGAGAACCGAATAATGGATTTTAAAAAGTTCAAATAGTAGGCTTTTCTTGAAGTTTGATCAACATAAAAACAGTTGCCAGAAAAATCTGTTTGCATGCATGTTGAGGCTGGCATCTTACTGGTGGATTTCTAGATTCAAATGGCATGTCATGGAGCCAGAAAACCAAGATAATTTATCCTTTATATAATGGATATGTGTGTCTATCAGTTAATTCATTATATACTTCATTTGAATGACTATATAAGCAACATGCCTCAATATACGTTGATTTAGCATTTCTGGCCATGCTTGCCAACCTCTGTAATTCAATCATGAGCATGCTAAGACCTTAGTAGGCTGGTAAGGAAAAAGAAAGAAGTTGAGAATGGTGAGATTGGGTGCAAAGAGAATAAATTCAGCTTTAGAACAGGTTCCCAAAGAGAGTGCCCAGCTTCTTAAGACAGAAAATCCTAAAAGGAAAAACAAAATTTGAATGCTACCTAGAGAAATTTTCATTGCCCTTTGCATTCAAGCCACTGGGTGATGGAAGGCCATGGGGGAAGCCATGAACATGCCCATACTGCCAGGTGGATGGAGGAAGCTGTGTAACTCCAAGAGGCCCATCTAACATAACGTCTCCATCTAGAGCAGGGTCAGCTTTTAGGAAGCATACTAAGTGTTAAAATGAAACATGCAATCTCAAACAAGGCAGGTAGAGTTCAAGATAAGGCTTCGATTTCAATGGAGAAAATGGAGTGGCAAAAACTCAGGTGGTGGCTCAGTCCTAGCATGATGCAAAGCATGGTGAGAGTACAGAACCCACTGACACTTTATAGGTGGTGGGGAGCCCACCTCAGGGTCTCTGGGTTTAGTGCAGCAAGAAGGATTCTAGATCTACTACCAGGGGAGATGGGAATGAGATTTTCTAACAATCTCTTACAACTTTGTTTAGTATTAGCTCTATACCTGAGATATTCTGAACCTGTAAATTAAGACCGAAAAGTTACAGCTGCACATCACTATATGCTTCCATTTTATTTCCATTCATTTTTCAACAAGCAAATAACATCAATTGCACTGTATCTTCAGGCATGATGAAGTCCTCCAAAGAGCTGTATGCATGTTGTCTTGTTGTTGTAATAGCATTAATTCATTATGGACTTTTATATAGTTTATTAACATTATCATCATTGAAGACTCAGTAAAATTGTAATACTATTCTACAAATATATTCTTGAATTACTTTGTCAACATCATTGAAAAAAACAATGTAAAGGTAATGACACTGAAAGATTAAGTCTGTAGATAAATAAAATAGGTTTTCATTTTTACCAGAATAGCAATACAAAGAAACCTCAATCAAATTTGCCCTTGACTTTATAATATTTCAATAGGTTCTTGGAAGTGTTTAGAAAAGCAGTTCAATTTAATGTTAACATGTTCAATAGTTCACAGTAATGTCAACTCAATCATGTGATTAAAACAATTCCTTTTAGCTCTTGAAATAAAGAGTTAAATTATGGTTCAGTGTACAGCCTTATAACATAGTACTCCACAGAACACCCAGGAGGAAATAAATTACAGGAATTCTCTAGAAATGTTTAAAACATCGTTTGTCAAATCTACTTGGAGGAAAACCATGGCAAAAGTATTTTGGCATTATTTGTAATGTCCCCCTTGCCAAAAGAAAGTGTGCTCACTAGTGCTCTTGAAGCCATTCCATTGTTTCTACTCAGTGTTAAATGTTGAGAAGATGCACATCTGCAAATAATTGGTACATAGCAGGAGCCTTAACAGCCTATCTCATCATTAACTGCATCTCATCTATGATTAGAGGTGTGACTGTGCCTGCTGTTTCAATAAATTAGCCAGAATCAGAAAAGGCCATGCAGGTGTCCTTGTGCCTGACTTTATCTCACATGCAGAGGCTCATGAAGAAAGCATCAGGCTTACTTAAAATGCTGGTGTAACACAGTAATTCTAACTCTTGGGTTGGCATACATGCTGACAGGATTTTCATCTTCCCTGAATAGCAACTTTTTCTAAAAATCATTCTGCCATGTGAGAACACAGACTGCTGGGTCATTCTGAGGGACACTCAAGAGCCAGCTTAGCCTCGTTCAGGACCCGGATCTGCATCTATTTCTGTAATTACATGCTCTGTATATCCAGCATCTTTAGTCCTTCCTTTGAAAAATGCTACAAATTTAGGAGGATCCATTTATAATATTTGTATGGAAGTTAAAAAAGATTAACTCCGTCATCAGATTCAATCAGTGTTTTAAATCCATACTTCATAATAATTTTTCTTCTATTACACTATTTCAATAGCATTTCTCCTGCAAGAACACAAAGTTGGAGAATAGGCATACAAAGGTGAATAATGTGTGGTGTCTAGGCCTTGAGGATGTGGACCTTTCAGTGTGCGTCCTGGTTCTACCATTTCCTAACTGTATGATGGTGCACAAGTGACTTTCTCACTCTGTGCTCAGTTTCCCCACCTGTGAAAAGGTATAGCTGACTATTGCCTGCCTTACAGGACTGTTGCAGGCTCTTACATCTAGTCAGTACCTGCTCAGTGTAATAGCTCTTTATATTATGAAGCACACATTCCTACAGGAAAACAGAGCATAGTATACAACCTAAATATACCACAGCAAACCTTCTAATGGGGTCATAGATGAAATGCCACAGAAGCTCTGATAAGAGACAGTACCGCTGAGTTCACATATAACCTGTCTTCCTGAGTTTTCTTTAAAGGCTAATCATGACTGACAGGAGTACAGAGATCTCAAAGGAAGTAACTTCTAAGCAGGGATTCAAAAAATGAATTCATCAATGGGGTGATGGCAGATGGGTCAGAGCAAGAGAAGCTGCGTGAGAGAGGCCTGACAGTGTGTAAGTGATGACCTGTTCAGGCCAACATGGGCTGTACAGATGCTGCTAGATGGTCAGGTTGCATCATCATGGAAATGCCAAGAACAACATGATCAAATCTATGGTTTACAAAAATAGTTCAGCTACATCCTGAAGGATGAAATACATAAAAGAGACTAAGAGCAGGGAGTCTGTTATGAAACTAGGGTGATGGCCATGAAAATGGAGAGGTGAAGATGGAGTGGATGGGAGGAGGCAGGGAAAGCATTTACTGGCCAACTGCACATAGGAGCAGCAGGAGGGTGTGGGGATGACTGTATTCCTGTACTAATAAGAAGAAGCAGGAAGGAAAGCAAGTTGGAGGAGAACGATAATGAGTTCAATGCTATAAATATGAAGTTTGGGGTATCTGCAGGAAGAAAATCAAGTGGGGAGCTTAAAGCATATTTCTGGAGTGCAAGATAGACCCATCAGGGTGGTGGGGAGAGGGAAGGTAGAGAAAAATGGGGAGATGGGGGAATTTTTTTGTCAAGGATTGTTGTATATCTGTACCGTCCAGCTGGTTCTACGAAATAAGACAGATACCGTTCCAAAATAACCTGAAAAACTGGCTCAGCCATTGTACCTCAGCACATCTTGTGTATTCACCCTGAATCTTTACTTTCTTCTATTCAGCATATATGAAGCATCCACTGTGCCTCAAGTGCAATCTCTGAAGAATACATGTTCTTGTAAATAATCCCTCACCCAGGAGTCTATAAAAAGTCCTAATAAAAAAAGCAAGGAGTCACACACAAAAAAAAAAAAATAGAAAAGAAAGAGGACTAGCTGGGAAAAGAGGGGCCAGCAGGAATGAGGGGGGGGGAGGATGAGAGAGGGTAATGGGGCGAATATGATTTAAAATATATAATATACATATACAAAAGTTAAAATGAACTCTATTATGTATAATTAATACATATAAGTAAAAACAAAAAATATAATTTCAGTAAATTTATGCAATGAGGAAAAATAAATCAGAGAAGAGAATGGGGTTGAGAGAGAGGAAAGAGTTTAAACTCAGGTGGCAGAGGTTAAGGGAAGGCATCTTTGATGAAGTGACTTTTAACATGGAGATCTAGGTTATTAGAGATAGCCATGGGAAAATCTGAAAAAGCGTTTCTGGTAGAGAAACGTAGGTATTAAGACTGAGGTCTCAACTAGCTTGAGATAACGGTGGGGGCCCTGCCTGGCTCGACAGACTGAATGCCCACTGTTATCTTAAGACATTTCTGCACTACTGTCTTGTAACGATAACTAAAAGCCTTACATAACTTTCCATGGAATTACAGTTTTTCGTCTAAATTCTGTGTAAGCCTATTGGGGCCAAGATCTGTATTTAAAGTTCATAAGGCAAAATACCTCAGAGATGGGTTAGTGGTCTTTCCCCATTTTTGCCTCTGTAAATGTGGATTAGGCTATTGAGGCCTGCCTTGTCCCATTCTCAAACACGTCTGAACTAATCCCAGTTGCTGCTTCCCATCTGGCAAGCAAACGGGGAGCTATTTCTAGTTCTGCTGTGGTCAGTCAGAGGCCAGGGCTATACAGAGAGCAACTCAGAAAGGCCAAATACCGAGATTCACCTGCCACTTGCACACCTGATGGTTTTACTGAGGCTTGAAGAGTGAAGATTGAAAAGAGACGCAATTCTGCAAGGCTCTGAGAAGCTGTTTGCTTTGCCACAGCTCTACATTTAAACATTATAATAATATTATTATTATCACACAGGGGTGTCATGAGGATTAATGAGACATTACCAAATTACTTTGAGCTACTCCATTGGGGGTACTAAATAAATGGTATGTGTTCCTCTTGAGGTGCCATTTTTGACATTGATTTGCTGCAATGGGTTCTGCTGGCCAACAGGGCTGGAACGCACCCACCAACTCATTTCCTATAGGCAACAGAGTAGCCATCAAAAGGCAATGGTTTTCAGTTAAAATAAATAGGAGCTGAAAGTGAATTAGTCAGCAATCAGAGGCAAATAGGCTGCTGTTAGAAATCCAGTATTTATTAAGTACTCACAGTGATCAGCATATGAGTTTCACAGTGTGCTACAGTACTACAAACATTGAATTTGGAAATGATCCAAGATTTTTGGCTCAGCTCTGTCACCAGCTCCCTATGTGAACTGAACAAATTGCTAAACTGCTCTGGGCTTCAAATACAAAATAAGGGCTGTCCGAAGAAGCTCATAATCAGAATCTTCCAGACAAGCAAATATATGAAAGGAATGGAAATATTCATTTCTGAAGGAGAGATGCTTCAGAGCAGGGAGAAACTTATGGCCATCCATCACAGGACCAGCCTCTGCTCTAGTCCGCTTTGCCATTGATTAATATTAATTCTAGTATTAATTCCTGCAAAAAGAATAAATCACTTTCCAAGTCAGACATAGAAGTGCATGAAACATTGGGTCTTTAAAAATGGGTCTCTGCCTTGCTGTGAGCTATCCTTACAGCACCAGGACACAGTCCGTCTGACTCTCAGATTTAAGTATATGAATGATTGCTCAACTGCCATCCTAATCACCAGCTTAAAATGTGTATAAAACAATGAGGTGACTGTCACACAACATACACTGTGGAGTTTTGTGAGAGTTTTATACAGTTGCTCAGTTTCTTTTTTTCATCTGGCAATATACCATCTGCAGTGCTCAGCACTAGGCTGGATGTAGTGTGCAAAATGATGGAATATAAAGAGCTATGCCCACAAGAGGTGGAAGTGGAAACCTGTAGAATAACTGTACTCTGAGCTCAGATTCCCCTCAAGCCTCATCCCAGGAACCACAACAGGTTCCTGGTCTCAAAAGGCAGAAAAATCCTTCCAGAGCAGATAAAATTACAAAGGATCACTTGTTCGGAGATGCAGCTCAACAAACAAATGTTGAGTTTTAATTATTTCCAAGATGCTTTGATAGTTGCTAAGAACAGAAGTTGGGTAAGGCCTCTCTATCTTAGAGAGCCTCAGGGCTGAGAGAGGTGGTGGGAGGGAATGACCGTGAATCATCTTACATCAAATTGAATTGTCAGCTCACTTCAGGGAATGAGAAGTTGTCTAGACAACAGTTCCTCTTTTGTAAATGACCTGAATGATACAAAAGGAAACAGAATTCTGTAAGCCTAGGGCTGACAAGGGGTTGCTAAACTTCCTCGAAATAGAAATTGTGCTCAAAGCCACCACAATGATGTGATGTGAAGAGAACGTTTAAAGGGGTACCTATTATTTCTAGGCCCAAATTCAGCAACTGAGGCACAACCTGCAGAACAAAAGCTTCCCTACCTTAGCAACTAGAACATGGCAAATTCTGCACCGCCAGGGCACTGTTGCATCATAATAAGTAGAATCTAGGTGTCTGGCCTGCTCACATCTGTCCTGCAACAGACAACTTACTGAATTTTAACCACACAAACTAGGTGTGCTGAACTTCTTTCACATTTTCCCCTCTTATTTTTCCATTGAAAATAAATCTAAGTTTAACAACCAGGCTGCCCTCACTAATCCCAACCAGAAACTCAGTCCTGATTCTACCCAGGGTGAACTAGCCATCACAAAAGTGAATGCAGTTCACTGAATGTAGTAGTTAATGATCCATCTCTTTGCGGCTTTAAGGAAGACTTCAGCTCCTCTGTACCCATAACTCAGTTGGGCGTCTTGTACCAGCACAATTGTTTATAGCACATGCCCACCCCCAGGTTTCACCCTAAACCGAGATAGTGGCACCAGGTTTGTCTAGGGTACCCACCTACAACTCCGTCCCTCCATAACGTTCAGGGTTGGGACCCTGGGCACCTCCTTGGTCCGTCCTACTCCTCTGCCTGGACTTTCTACTCAGGGGAGCCTGCCCCTCCTCAGGCCTAGGTGAAGGGTGCAGAGTGAAGATGTGGTCCTTGCGCAGGTCTAGCAGCCCAGAGATTGGGACGCGGCCACGAGTAAAGGGTACGCCCACGGAGCCCTTGAGCTGGGAGCCAGGCATCCGGATTCCTCCAGGGCCAGCCAGGCTGGGTACGCTTGAGGGTTGGAGCGGGGGTCTCAGAGATGCAAACTGAGGGTAGCCTGGTGACAAAGAGCCGCGAGGAGCGCGGCGGGGAAGCGGGAAGCCGGGCGCGCGCAGTGGGCGGGAATCCCCGGGGCCGCGGCGAGACGGGCGCGCGCCCCGCGCGGAGGGGGCGGAGGAGGGGACGGAGGCGTCGGGGGCGAGCGGTCCCGCGCACCGCGCCAGACCCAGACAGAATAGAGCCTCGCGGCG
>NW_008353126.1:1032315-1047137 GCF_000622305.1 Nannospalax galili
CGGCTGCGACCGTTACGAGCCGCTGCCCCCAGCGCTGCCGGCCGCCGGGGAGCAGGACTGCTGCGGGGAGCGTGTGGTCATCAACATCTCTGGGCTGCGCTTCGAGACGCAGCTCAAGACCCTCTGCCAGTTCCCAGAGACGCTGCTGGGCGACCCCAAGCGGCGCATGAGGTACTTCGACCCGCTCCGCAACGAGTACTTCTTCGACCGCAACCGACCCAGCTTCGACGCCATCCTCTACTACTACCAGTCCGGGGGCCGCATCCGCCGGCCTGTCAACGTGCCCATTGACATCTTCTCCGAGGAGATCCGCTTCTACCAGCTGGGCGAGGAGGCCATGGAGAAGTTCCGTGAGGACGAGGGCTTCCTGCGGGAGGAGGAGCGGCCCCTACCCCGCCGCGACTTCCAGCGCCAGGTGTGGCTTCTCTTCGAGTACCCCGAGAGCTCCGGGCCGGCCCGGGGCATCGCCATAGTGTCGGTGCTGGTCATCCTCATCTCCATTGTCATCTTCTGCCTGGAGACGCTGCCCGAGTTCCGCGACGAGAAAGACTACCCTGCTTCCCCGTCGCAGGAGGTGTTCCAGGCTGCCAGCAACAGCACGTCGGGAGCCGCCTCTGGAGCCTCCAGCTTCTCGGATCCCTTCTTCGTGGTGGAGACCCTGTGCATCATCTGGTTCTCCTTCGAGCTGCTGGTGCGATTCTTTGCTTGCCCCAGTAAAGCCACCTTCTCCCGAAATATCATGAACCTAATAGACATCGTGGCCATCATCCCTTACTTCATCACTCTGGGTACCGAACTGGCTGAGCGACAGGGTAACGGACAGCAGGCCATGTCCTTGGCCATCCTGAGGGTCATCCGCCTAGTGAGGGTCTTCCGCATCTTCAAGCTTTCCCGCCATTCCAAGGGGCTGCAGATCTTGGGACAGACGCTGAAGGCTTCCATGCGGGAGTTGGGGCTGCTCATCTTTTTTCTCTTTATTGGGGTCATACTTTTTTCCAGTGCAGTGTACTTTGCCGAAGCAGATGACCCTTCTTCAGGTTTTAACAGTATCCCGGATGCCTTCTGGTGGGCAGTGGTAACCATGACAACTGTCGGTTACGGTGATATGCACCCAGTGACCATAGGAGGCAAGATTGTGGGCTCTCTCTGTGCCATCGCAGGTGTCTTGACCATTGCCTTGCCAGTTCCTGTGATTGTTTCCAACTTCAATTATTTCTACCACCGGGAGACAGAAGGGGAAGAACAAGCCCAGTACATGCACGTGGGAAGTTGCCAGCACCTCTCCCCTTCAGCCGAGGAGCTCCGAAAAGCACGGAGTAACTCCACTCTGAGTAAGTCCGAGTATATGGTGATTGAAGAGGGGGGGATGAACCACAGCGCATTCCCCCAGACCCCTTTCAAAACGGGCAACTCCACTGCCACTTGCACCACGAACAATAATCCCAACTCCTGTGTCAACATCAAGAAAATATTCACTGATGTTTAATGTATGATAACGATTGACATGCTGTGCTCAGTATTGTATGGGACGTGCCCCCTTGGTCTGTGTATGCCCTGTTTTGTACATTTCCAGACCATCCATCGAGGAAAGGACATGCCTAAGTGGAAAGCACACTTCATTCTCCCGCTCCCTGCTGCCTCATCCTGAAACAGGTGCCTGTTCTGCAAGTGGGCTGCGTTCGCTCAGCTCTTTTTTTCTCTCCCTCTTAATTTTGTGACCCACAAACTTACATGAAGCCTGATTTCTAATGCACACCGTATGAAAAACTACATCCTGGGAGGAAATGAAACTAAAGAACAGTTAAGAGTAACTTTAACCTCAAAACTGAAAGATAGTTGTTTCTTTACTAAGTAAAGGAGGCAAGACTTAAATGATGCTTCTGTTTGGTGAACCTTTCAACATTGTCCGTTGACTATTTAGTTCAATAACCTAACCTCTGGACATATGGATGGAAAGTGTTAACTAGAGAATGTCTTATAAGCCCACCGTAAACTTATTTGGTTTTTGACTGGTCTTTCTATTTGAATCTTTCCTCTCTGAATCTTACAGTTCTCATCAACTTTGAACCAAAAGGGAAATGCCCCAAATGTTCTGATCTGACCAATTAACTCTTTAGAGTTTGCTAAGCATTTGGAAAGTATTAGACACAGATTCCAATGAAGCTGTGTGTGCATGTCCCAGCCAACATCTACCAAAGTCTAGAAGCAGATGTTTTCAGTGCTGCCAAGAGAAACAGCAAAACATTCCTGATGCATTCGAGAGATAAGCTTCTGCAGTATGGCAAGATTAAAGTGGCAGACACCCCTTCCAGCGGAAGTTACTAATTCGAACCTGACTGATGCAGTTCCCATAGCAACTCATGTTTCCTGGGAAACCCGAAAAAGGTTGTCATGGCATCTTTTGCTCTCTAGCCCCACCTCCCTCACTCCCTGCCGTTTCCACAGTAACCTTTCCAGATGGTTCCTACTTACACGATTTCACAAGGAAAACCACTATTTGAATAAACCACACAAATAAAGTTAAGTCTGAGAACGTAAAGAGGTGAAAAAAATCACAAAATGCATTGTTTTTACATTTTATATAAATCATCGATGTATCCGTACAGTGACTGAACCAAGAAGAAAAATATCTTTGGAATGTTACCTGTAAACCACAATAAGGCATGATCTGAATTAAGTGCCAGTTATTATCAGGCAATAATATTAAAAGATGCTTCTCTGCAGGTTTTTTAAGAAGTGACAAGATAACAAATGAAGAGCTGGTGAGAGAATTTCGTACATAGCAAATGAGAGTCAGTGTACCTGAAGTCTTACTGCAAGATACTTCCCAATTTCCTCATTAAAAAAGAAAAAAAAAATCCAGATCCCACAACAGAACTGTCACCATCACAGTACTTGCAAAACAAAAATAAATCTCCAGTATATAAAGGATGTTCATTGTAATGAGGGAATTACAATCAATACAAAAGAGGATCAGAAAGTAACCAGATCTTGAACACCTGTGAGTTTCAGCCACATGCAGAGGGTGGCCAGCAGACAGACACAATCAGGTGAGCCCTGTGCTGTGTGGTCTGTGCAGTCTACTTTTGTGCAAGGAACCAGGGAAATGTCATTCATAACTAAATTGCAAAACCAATTGTTTTCTATTAATTCCATGCCAATTGCATTTGAAAAGATCATTTATGACATCTTCACATTTTTTGTCCATGTTGCAAGTTAGCTCTTGACTTCCATTGTTCATTGCAAAAGGCTGAAAAAAATCTTTTCAAAATATGTTTCACCCAAGCGTAACTGAAAATTATTCCATTACTTTGACAAGCCCACTTGGCTTCTGAACAACCTGTTTCCCCTTTAAGAATAAAAGGCAGAATCTGCAGCTGCTAGGTTACTGATCCAATTTTAATTTTCATAATTACTTAATAGTATCAGTAGCATAGTTCTTGGAAAAAAATACTTAAAATTGAAATACATTTAGCATTTTATTTTAACATATTTAACTTTCTGTGTATTATGTTGATTCTACACAATTGCTTTTGGGTTTTGATGGCACATAACTAGCCTTACCCTTCTAGAGTACATGAAAGTAACCTTATTTTTAAAGCTCACAAAATATTTTCAGGCAATCAATCACAAGCCCACCTAGTTTATTATTTATGCATTTGAAAGAATGGGAAATACTAATGGAGACCATGACAGCGGGAGGAGAAAGGAAAACTATCAGAAAATAGGGGCAATAAATCTGTATAGACCCGATTGCTTTTGTTCCTATTTTTCTGTATCTAAGCAGGATTCTTATCTAGTTTCATCTGCTTCCGGAGTTTCTTCTAACATTGATTTACATTTTGATCTATTCTTAATGACCAGAATTCCTTTTATGACTCATTTTGAGAATGTTAGATACACTATAATAATTATGTAATATAATCTTTGTATAGGTCTTTAAAAGACCTTCACATAAAGGTGACAGTTTTATTCACATTAAGAAATGTAGACACTTTGATTCATTCCATAAGTAATTTAGGCTAGACCATGAATTTTATGGTTCTTAAATAAGAGTAATTTGAAGAGGACCTTTGGTTTTCTTAACCCAGAGAAATAGCACAGGTTTTTGAGTCATAACTTTCAGGTGATGTAATTGCTTCTAGTCGCCATATTGGAAACTCCTTAAAGGTTATACGTTCTGTGTTTTGATTTTTGAACATTTGGTGTTTGAAGGGTTGGTTGGTGCCTAGCACAGAGTGCAGTACCTTGTGTTTACTGAGTGAATTCTTTCATCTTACATTAGTATTATCTCCAGACTTTTAATGAAGTGGTCGAAGTAGCACCTCTGCAATCCTGCCAGGGCTTGGTTCCTAGCTCTGCTGTGTGACCTTGAAAACATTACATAACCTCTCTGTGCCTTAGTTTCTTTTTTGCAACATGAAGATAATAAATAGGCACAATATACATTTGTTGTGACTAGTAAATGTTAATAAATGATTTTTAGAAAAAAAATCATTGTATGACATAACATCAGATTACAGTGTAAGAGATGACATGGCTTTGTGGTTGTTACTTATAAGCATTGTGTGATTAATACAAAGCTTTGTGAGTAAGAAGTAATGTCTTCCTAGTTCCTTTCTATAAGAACAGTAATTACCATTTATAAAGGGTGAGCAATATCCTGGACACTTGTCACTTCTGTAAGGTAAGTGCTATTAATTTCATTTTAGTGGGATGAAAACTAGATGCCTGAAGTCACAGTGATTTCCCCAAGACTTCAAAGCTAGCAAGAGACCCAGCAACAATTAAAACCCAGGTCATTCTGGCTCTAAAGCCTGTGCTGCTTTTATTGGGCAGCTTGAAAGTTATGGTATTAAGCTTGACTTCAGTTTCTGATACTAATTAATGTATTTATATAAAGACCATATCTCCAGAAAACTCTTTTAATTTTACTCAGTACACTGATAATTAATCCTTTCTTAATCAGGTATGTTTAACCAGGAGAATCAGATATAGGTTAAGTTGGATAAAGAGACTGACCTTTCTAGTAATAAAAGATTGTTTTCTTACATGTTTATATGTATCTGGATTGATGTTAGAAAGCATAATCAGTCATATGAGAGATACTTCTCAGGTTTATATTAATTTCCTGGGTTTATGTGTTTTATTTTGTAATACATGATAGTATTATGAAAAGTATTCTTCATCTCCTGTGCTTTGCTTAGGTTTCTAAAGAGCCATGACAGAAATCAGTGTAAACATTTTGACTTTCACTAGAAATGAAGAATTGCTTACAATAGGGTTGAAAGCAAGAGATTCGCAGTTCACCGAAATGTGTGGCATTATTGCCTCACCCTGCTCCTCTATGGTTCTTTCAGAAAATCTGCCCTAAAAACATTAGGACATAATCTTGTCACCCATACTAGACATAGCCCCTTCGCTAAGGTCCTAAATCATTTATGAAATGAAAATGGATAATGATCTGGGCTTAGAGCAAGATGCTAATGAATCTGTATTTGCCCATGCTGGTTAGTTTTGCCAACCACAGGCTTCACTGTTAAGCTTAGCTGAACATCTTGAGTGTTGAAAAGAGATTCTTGTGAGGCGTGTGACAGGATCACTGCAACCCATTAGCACTCTTCTGAGAATGTATATGCCCCGCAGCCAGTGATCCAGGGAGAAACATAGAAGTTAACACTTGTTATTATTTGATTTCTTTTATAGTGTTTTAAACTGACACAATGTCAAATTTAAATATCTACCAACTATGGTGGCTTAACCACAGACACCTACACAGAAAAGAAAGTGTTATTTCCAAGGTTCTAAATAGAATTTCAGGATAGACATTTTTAAATCATAGTAAGAAGAAATTTAAAGTTATAATCTACATAAAACATTTCTTTTTTATATAACACACCCAATTAACTGCTTTGCACATAGCTTATAGAACACACCATTTACTCCTTTACAACCATATTTTCTATATATTTAAAATTTCAACATTTCCTACAGCGGTTCCAAGTCCTTCCCACCTCTCAGCTGTGAATAGAAGTGATAACCCTCCCACTAAGAAATGCAGACACAAGTGCCCCACCTCCCCAATCTGAAGACATGTAAACACTGTGAGAGAGAGGTGAAAGTTCCAGTCCCAGGAAGAGACTATTTAGGAATTGCATTTTCAGGATGGGATATTTTTTTTTTCTTTCTACTTTTTAAACTAAGGAAGATAGAATTACTGGTTTGTGGGACTAATTTTCTATATTTTGTTGAGGCAATTATATATATATTACATATATAATATATAATCATTTGTTTTTAATACACCATCTGAGTGTGGTTGATAAATCAGAAGGAGTTAAAAAGAAGGAAAAGGAAGCTCTGCAAAGCCCAGCCCTTACTGCTATGACTCAGCTCCTCACCTCCTGCCAGAACATGGCCAGGGCTGTATAACATTTGATAATAATATGCATGATATGCTCATTCTCAGCTTGCAAATGGAATTTCATGATCAGACTTGTTAGGTTTACAGCTCTTTGTCTTAGTTTTAATGATGCCATGGTCTAATTTTCTCTTCCACATTGCAAAGAAAAATACATTTTACAAAAAAACATTTTCATACCCTCCTTTCCTTTATTCCTCCCCCTTCCCTTCTCGCTCCCCTGGATGCATTTTTCCTTACACTTTAAAATTTGTCCCATCAGCCATCACATGCAGTATAGAAGAGACCTGGAAATGAGGCTCCATCATTTTCTCAAGTGCCATGTTATTATCATAACCTAAACAGTCCAGAATAAGAACTATGCTCTGAAAAACAACTAGGGTTCTGTCATTAGTAATATAGCCATTGAATGAGCCAAAACAATGCTGTCATCTGAAGAATGTTATCATAATTCTGTCATGCAGGGCTCTGACATTGTAAATGGAGGGATACTGTCTTCCTTTGTGAAAGGAAATGGAGAAAGGGGGAGCATTTTTCTTTTCTAGTGAGCTTCTGAGCTGGAACTGTGTGTTACAGCTCAAAGGCCCTTGGGAATTTCTGTTGAGCTCCCCACTCACTAGCTTTTTTGTTTGTTTGTTTTTACTGAATTTTTGTATATTTCATACAGAATATCTCAAACAATCTTAATCATTTTTATACCTACATCCCCACTGGATCTTCCCACTAGCATTTTATTATGATAATTATCAATATCCATCGTTGTCTCCAACCTGGATTTTTATTGACCCTCCTGATCAGTACGCCATCTTCAGTCCTGTCTCTTGCTTGACTGCTCTCAGCGTGACACCCTGGGTAATCCTTTCTCCCTCCCTGCCTTCCTTCCCTTCCTTCTTTTTTTTTTTTGAGACAGTGTTTCAGTGTGTTTTCATGGTTGGCCTAGAGCTCACTATGTAGATCACATGGGTCTTGAACTCAGGACCCTTCCACAAAGACTTTTCAGGGATCAGCAGAGCCCTGCCTAATTCCCTTCCTCTTCTGGCCTTACTTGCCCTGCCACCACCTGAGCCTGTGCTGCAGCCACACTGTACTGGTCTTGCTCTCGTTCGAACCTTGCCAGGTTTGTGCTGGCTGCTCCCCCTGCCTAGGATTCTCCATTACATCTGTATAACTCACTCCATCACTCCCTTCAGGTGTTACCTCCGTTACAGCCTTCCCTGACCAGTCTACATAAGATTGCAGTCCAGTGATACTTTCTCTGCTCTTTCTCTAATTAATTAACATATTACATATGTTACTTATTAGGTTTACTGTTAATTTCTCTTTCCTTCCTTGAGGTCATGACCTGGAATAGTGTTCATATACTGTTTGTGCTCAGTATGGTATTTCTTAGAGGACAAGATAAATTTTCACATCGTGTGTTATTTTCATGGCTGTGGGCACCGTGTTCTCATGGATAAAATTCCTTGAGTTCTGTTCACTGGAGAAAGTTTCCTTATGGCAAAGCATACTTCAGGTTTTCTACAGGAAGCATTACCCAATTGTGAGGATGGAATTCCTTAGTATCAGTTACTTAACAATGAGGTATTATCAAGGGTACTTAGAAGCTAGGATGTTCCATGGATACTGTAGTTGCTACATACTAGCTAATAGAGTTTTTGTCATAATAATCGTCATACTTGGGGCTGGAGAGATGGCTCAGTGGTTAAGAACACTGACTGTTCTTGCAGAAGACCCGGGTTCAAATCCCAGCACCCACATGACAGCTAACAGCTTTAATTCCAGTCCCAGGGAATCTGACAGTCTCTTCTGTCCTCCGTGGGCATTGCAGGACATGGGTGCACTTATCTACATGCAGGCAATACATGCATACACATAAAATAAAAATAAATTAAAAAATAATCGTCATACTCATAGATGTATGGCCCAAGTAGTACTGGAAAATCAGAACAAACACTCTCCCCAGGGAACTTGTGTTTCTAGAAAAAAATTCTAAAAAGAGAAAGGAAGGAAGAAGGAAGGGAGGAAGGAAAAGAAAGAGAAGGAAGGAAGAAAAAGAGAAAGAAAAGAAAGAAAAAAACTTTGCTAAAAGTTCAGACTTAGTTTTCATTGCAGTGAGTCCTGAAATTTCAAGGTCTTTCATTGTTGCAGAAGCTGATTGAATCAGGCACTAGAGACCTTACCAGTGAATCATGTTACAGAATTACATCAGTGTAGGTGGGCCTTACTGGATAAAATTATTTAAAATCACATCATTTTAAATACAATTATCAAATTCTATGATAGGCTTACAAAATCTTTTTTTTAGTGATTACTCATCCATGAAAGGAGGTGGGACATTTAATCTATGAAAAGTAAGCACAGATTCTTAGAACGACTTTTATAATGGCAAAAGATTCCCTAGGCATTCTAATGGTATGTGTTGGTATTGGGAGAGGCCTAGAAACTTTGCAGAACTGACCATGTAATGTGGAACAAAGGAAACTAATTAAAGCACTGGATGAGTACTGCAGATATGCCATGATTTTAGATAATAGTGTGACAGATATACCTTCCCTCTGCAGTAGGAAATGAGGTTCTTGTGACTTGAATAGAAAGGACTTTTCTTTTGAGCTTTCTCCCTTCCCTGGATTTCCCAGGCAAATCAGATCACAGAATGGCCTGGCTGGTTTTTTTATTTTGTTTTGTTTCTTTTGTTTTGTATTGTTTTGTTTCTGTATATCCAAATAGCTCTGTTTTCTCACTAAATGTGTCAACAAATTCAAAATCAACATACATTTAGCTCCACTGAAGTTAGAAAGTCCTTTCATAGACTTATCAAGCAGGACAGAGATTATTCCTCTTTTCTGAAGGTATCTTGCTAGGTATTTTTAAAGAAATAACACGAAGCAGAAAATAGAAATAAATAATTCAGTTTCTTATTTTTTCATGTTTTTTAATTTTTTAGATTGAGTGTGTGTGCATACACATTCATGTACCCCACAGCACACATGTGGAGGTCAGAGGACAACTTGAAACAGTCTGTTCTCTCTTTCCACCATGTGAGTTGCAGGAATCAAATTCACATCATCAGCCTTGGTGGCAAGCAACTTTACCTGCTGAGCCATCACACCACCCCCTGTATGTCAGATTTCTAAATGGCTAAAATTACTGGGTAGGCAAAAATTGAAAACAAAAATAATTTCTCCAAGTAAAAACTCTGTCTTAATTGCTTTGTTTCTAGATTCTATAGACCTTTTACCTGCAAGCATTTTTACTGATTTGAAAACAGCAATTCATTTTACTGTGTAAAATTTAGATATTTATTTACATATTTAAATATGTGAGTTTTAGATATTTATTAGTAATCAACATAAATATTCCTGATATTGCTCAAAATAGTATTGAAAGTATCTCATAGACCATTTTCCCATGACTTCCTGAATGTCCAGCAAAGCCCACATCCTTCATATTACTTATTAACCTTAAGTACTGCTGTGTTTAAACCTTTCCTTGCTTGCCAAGAGTTCATAAGCTCCAATCAGAAAACTATATAGAACTCTTTCTAATCTTTGGGCTTACTGTTACCATTAGGTTGACAGAATGGTAGAACTTACTGGTGTGTGGCCAATTTTAAATAATTTAATAGATGCCAAAATACAGACACACCACAAAAATAAATGTCTCATAAATCTACATTTTTTTTAAAGTGACTTCAGTCCTCCCATCAAATACAAGTTGCGGAGTGAGCCGAGTCTGAACTTCTCTCACATAGGGCATGATGGGTCTATGAACTGCTTCTTCACAAATGGATAATTACTGAACTTTGACTGCTCTTGTCCATCTTTTGATCCAGTGCCTTTAATTAGATATCACCATTTCCCACAATACCTCCTGCCTCTTCTTATGGAATTGATTTTGATACTTAACTCAATGTCCTTTCTTTTCTTTTCAGCCCACTGCTTAGCCACTAACATAAGCATCATTCTTACTGTTCAGATATCACCTTTAATCTTTGTTCCTGTAGAATTACAACTCTGCCCACATTTACAGTCTACTAAAACACCCATACTATACTATTCATTGTATATGTACATGTGCAGATGAGTGTGCAGATGAGTGTTCTTGTGGATGCACGTGTGTACACAGGTGCATGTGTGTGCATGTATGAAGAGGCCAAGGGTCAACCTTGAGTCATTCCTCAGGAGCTATCCACCTTGTTTTTGACATAGGGTCTCTCACTGGCCTGGAGCTTGCCCAGGAGGATAGACTGACCAAAAGTGAGCCCCAGGAGTTCACCTGTTTCTGCCTCACCAGTGCTGTGCTTACAAGTGCATGCCACCATGCCCAACTTTTATACATGGGTTCTGGTGACCTAACTCAGGTCCTCATGCTTGTGCAGCAAGTACCTCACCAACTCTCCAGGTCTTTTTGTAAAACAGTTTTAACTGAAGCAAATCAGCTATAACTAACAGAACCATCTCATGATAAATGAGGCTGAAAAACACTGAACAAAGAACAGAACTTAGGATCTAAAGTGGAAGATAGACTAGCACATTACTAGTTTTCCTCTTAGTGATAATACATTTAAGTTATTGCAATTTTCATATTCTCATAATAAAACTGGGTGTATTTTGAATATACTCTTGCTTTTTAAAATATTTTACTTATTACTTTTTATTTTAGGTGTTTGAGTGTATTCCCTGCATGCATGTAAGTGCACCTGTGTTGTGCAATGCCCACGGAGGTCAGAAGAGGGTGTCAGATTCCCTAGAACTGGAGTTATGGACAGTTGTTAGCCACCATGTGGGTGCTGAGAACTGAACCTGGGTCCTCTGCAAGAGCAGCTAGTGCTCTTAACTGCTGAACCATCTCTCCAGCCCACACACTCTTGCTTTTTTACCAAAAATAAATGATAGTGTACAGAAGTTATGTCCAAGTGTAACTCAGTCCAAGAGAAATGTTTCAGCAGATGATTGCCCAGCTTACAATAGACATAGAGTTTTTACCTAACTGAGTGAACAATTCTTCCACCAAAAGCACACTGAAACTCCACATCTTCATCTTTGGGTATTTATCCAAGATTTACTAAAACTAGAAATGTATGTGAGAAGCAGTCTTCTCTACATATGTGATGGGTAATTCACATATTGAAACATAGATTTAGCAGTCTTCGTTTTTGTTTTTGTGTGTGTGTGAATTTCCTTTGTAGTATAGATTTGGCAAATGTTTAGAGTATATCAATCTAATTTTAATGTATCTTTTCTATACATTCAGTGTATATTTTCTGAGTACCCACTATGTGTCGGACACTATGCAAAGTGGTAGGGACGTATTCATCCGTTAATCATGTAACATCTCTACCGTGTGCCACATACCATTCTAGATTCTGTAGAAAGCAGTAAATTATATTGTCATGATCTTTTGATATGTTTACAAATTAATGTTTGCATTTCTAAATGGTTTTCTAGTTAGGAGAGGATGTCACCAAACCTGTAACCTTTATTTCTTGGTTCTCCACAATTCCTAATCAAGTAGTTTTTGTTGTCTTAATATTTAAAATGGTCCATAACTGTGCAGAATCATATTCTAAAGAATCAATAGATTCATAATGAAAAAAATATTAGGCCCTAGAATTCATTCCAAGGCTCCGCCCTCCCCTCTCTCCCTTTGCTTCCCTCTCCTTCTCCCTCCTCCAGCCCCTCACCATTTCCCTCTCCATCGCACTTTTCTGAGGATGAGAGCTCTATTCACGTCAAAGAATTCTCATTTTAGATTACCACAGAAGGATATATAGCCAGAAAAGAAGTCCTTGGAAATGCATTGACAAAGTTAATACATTTTTCTAAGCATCACTCTGAACCTTTCAGATGGTCTGAGGATAAGGATAAATTTTCTTCAAAAAGCATACTATTGTATTGGTTTGTACTAAATTTGGGAGTCATTAATAATGGGAAAATTTATACCAAGCATAATCTAAACCTTTTTCTAACTTACAAATTAAAATCATTCAAAATATAGTTGATAGATTTTTTTTAAAAAACTTAATTAAATGGCTCGGTGGTTTAGAGCACTGACTGCTCTTGGGAAGGACCTGGGTTCGATTCCCAGCACCCACATGGCAGCTGCAAACTGTCCTTAACTCCAGTTCCAGGGAATCCAAGCCCTCTTCTGACTTCTGCGACATTGCACAACACGAGTGCACTCACATACATGCAGGCAGTACACTCATACACATAAAATAAAAATAATAAAATATTTTTTAAACTAATTGGGGGCTGGAAAGATGGCTCAGAGATTAAGAGGACTGGCTGGTCTTGCAGAAGACCAGGTTCAAATCCCAGCACCCAGCGGATTGATGCCCTTTTCTGTCCTCCATGGGCACTGTATGTCACAGATGCACTTACACACTGCTAGCACATAAAATAAAATAAAATAAATAAATACAAAAAAAAACTAAATTTCTTGAACTTCACAGGTGACAGTAAGAAAAACCCGAATTTTTTTTTTAAAAAGAACTTTTTAATGTAAATACTATAATTTTAAGTGTTAAATTTACAGTAAATTATTGAGTCTTCTCCAACAGGTCCCTGAAGAGAGCCCCATATAAGGAACTACAGAGCGACCCTGGCCGGTAGGATGCTCTTTAAAGCTGTGTGGAGAGTACAGTGGCAGTTGCGTCACCCATGAAGCTATCTGTATGCCAGCGCATATTTTTGTTAATATTAAGAGATGCATCTCTAATGAATGCTTCATGTAAAGAAAACAACCCGAAGCTGGAGAATACTCTTCAAATTATATACAGAGGATACTGATCAAGAAATAAAGAATGCTCAAAGATTCAATTAAGGTATCATTTCAACCTTTTGACATTATGATGAAATCAAATCATCCAGAAACTGTAGTCAGTGTTGCAGAAAAAGAGAGCCTAGTGGTGTTTCTAACAAGCTAATGATTACTATTGTGTTCTCATTTAATTACTGGACTGTATTTAATCATGAAATATGTTCACGCCTATGTTCTGAGTTAGGTTCAACTTTATCTGTGAAGGTGTGATTATACCAAAGGATCCCATTGGTAGATTAGCCCAATTCACATAAATAAGTGAAGTCAACACTGTGCCCAGATGAATGGTATTAAAGACAGACTTGCCTAAAAGAAATGTGCCTTGCTTGATTAAACATTCTTTTATTTTTAATTCAAAATGATAGGTTTACTAATTAGGTTTTAGTTGGCTTTAACTTTACAAAAATATGTTAGTACTTACTATATGTACTATATATTTAAGTTGTCTGTGTTAACTAAAATTTTAATTTTTAGTTATACTTAATTTAGACAGTTTATATTAATTCCATTTTGTTTTCATGGGATATTTGGTGTGGTGAGACAAAGTACATTCTTAAAGATAGATATGTATATATATAATATGTCATCTGATGTTTATAGCTTGTCCTTCAAAATTATGTGTAAAAGATTCTTTGACTCATTTTCTATTTTTATATTCTTTCAGAAATGGAACTCTTTTTCAACTAAAAAAAGGCAAAAATTTAGTTGGAAAAGAGACTTAGGAGATCATAAATATGGCTTCCTATTTGGAGACATTTCACTTCTGTGCCATTATTAATGTATTTACTGTGACATTTCAGCAGAATGGTAGCTATTTACATATTATTTCATAAGCCTTATGGAAAGTCAAACTGTGAAACTTTATTGTGTAGAGTACTTTATTCATTTCTGTGGTTTATTTTTAAAATATACATGAACAAATGCATATATAGTCAATCTGTTTTGTAGATGCATAGCATATCGATGCTGGGTTATAACAAGAATACTTATAGAACTTCAATTACTATAAATATATTTGGGTCTCAAACCCAGGATTATAAATATTGTGATGAAAATACAAGTGAATACATAGGAATACATAGGAATCTTAACTAAATAGTCATTCACCTAGTGGCCCCCCAGTGGGTGGAGATACAATCCAGGTAACTTTCTTTGAGGCAATGTCTACAATAAATTTTTAATAATGATATGCTGGTAATATCTTTGTGGTCAAAACGTGGAGACAAGATCACTATAGTTTTAGTGAAATAAAGCAATGACAACCATCCCAGAGTGATGTGAACCCCTAATCGAGATGATTGTGATTAAAATGAAAATATAGCCAACACCTTGTTTTTGTTCAGTGTTTGCCCACGTAGTAGATGCTGGTACAGGAACAGTCAACCCATTGCAGTCATCTGATGATCACAGTCTTGTTAACAGTAAAGTAATCCTGATGATAGAAGCAAACTAGGGGTTCTTAAACATTCCGGTGTTTTTGTAAGAATCAGTAGGTTTTACAAAAATATGCAAGAACTACCTTCATATAATGACACAGTTTTAGGCAGTGTAATATATTTAATAGCATATCTGCATTATT
>NW_008353126.1:1047168-1056309 GCF_000622305.1 Nannospalax galili
TTATTATTATTATTATTAGCCACAGTTTCAAATAAACACAAAACCTGGACTTCGCCCCCCAGTCCCACAAAGAAAAGCACAGAATAGTGTGAGATGTGTAACATACACCAAATACATTCACAAAATGCATAGTGAAAATAGCACTGGCTGAGCTAACAGGATACTGGAATGCTTACCCACTGCCTACCTCTGGGACCCCAGAGAAATCATTATCACTGCTAGGATTCAGTTTCTTGAGTTGCAAAGTGGGTGTACCAAGTTCATCAATCTCAAAAGCCCTTTCCAGCCAGCAAATCCTATTATACACATTTCTTTAAAAATGCTTTGAAGAACACTTAAGCACTAAGACTTTTTCGATGCATTTCTGAAGAATAAATTGAAATAAAATTTAAGCCTTGAAAGTGTCTTAAATACATCATTCTTTATATTGTGAGAAGAGAAAATAGGATTCTTTCTCCTTTAAGAATTTCCACTCGTCTGTAATGAGATCATTAAAAAATGGGAAAATCCTTCTGTGGAAGGGAAATAGATGAATGAGATAGCTAACAGTGAGGGGAAGGTATTTGGTAGCTTTAACTGGGTGTTAAGGTGATTTACAAATTGTGCATGAAATGCTGAAATGGTCCCACCGCTTTATTGCACATTATAAGCCTGATAGTAGAGAAGGTGGAAAAAGTTTGGAGAACAGGAGTGTTTGCCTTATGATCTTTATTCTTTTTATGCGTAAGAGTTTAGGCAAGTGTCTGAACTGCATTGCTGGCTCTGCCAATAGCTCTAATTTGTCCCAGCAAAATCCCTTTACGTTCTCAGAGCTCCAATTTCTCTACATGTAAAGAGAAGAATTTAAATTTGAATTTAGTAATCTATGCAGTTCTTTGCATCTTTTAATATTGTGTGAACATTTTCAGAATGTTGTAAGGTATGCACACACACACACATGCATCGCTAAGATGCCCCTTATTTCTCCTCAAGTTACTGGGTAGATTGCAAATCCAAATATTCATATTTCTAATATTGCTATTTAACCTCAACAAGACAGAAGAAACTTAATTCTTATTTTCATTAAGAAATGGCTTTGTTATTATGATTTGTCATTGCATCTTTGAATGCTGAGTTAGTTACCTAAATAGAATGCTTTCTTGATTACTTCTCACATTAATTTTTTTGTAATCTAACAGTCAAATATGTTATGCAAACCAATGAACTGTAGCTGTAAAAAGGGTAAAATTTTGTGAAATTTTTTTAATACAAAGGAGGCTTGATGGAGCCATGTTGTAATTTATTTAGCTCAGGAGTGAGAATAAAATTCAGGGGTAACCCAAACACTGCTGTTTGGCCTTAGTGGACACCTGGGAAAGAAGGGCTATATCTTTTGCACAACAAAGATGGCATGTGACTATATCCATTAACAACAGGAGTATATTCTGATGGCTGTTTTTAGTGTGGAAAGAGATTAGGTTAGAAGAATGCTGGAATTTGGACACTCTAGAAATTATTAAAATGATAGCAGTCCATTTGAATAATACAGAAATATTTTGTCATACTGAGATTATTTGTCCAGAGGTTTAGTCTTATATTCCTTCCATTCAGAAAAGGGGGCAGTTTTTAAAGGCCTCTGTCATAATAGGAAATGTATATTTTGGCTAGTGAAGCAATTAATTAAAACATTTAATCTGATATTTTGGTTTTGTGGATCTGAATTTTCACTTTAGATGTAATTGAGTCTCTTACATATGTAATAGTGTCAGTGATCTTTGTGAGAAATGAATTCATCCATTTTTTTGAAGTTGGTGAAATTTGCTAAGTAGTGACTATAGTATATTGTGTTAATACTGTATCTTAACAACCATTCATGAACTGACCATACTAAACAAACCATAGTAGTTTCTCTTCTGCTCAGTTGTTTCTATGGTGTATCTCTTAATGCTGTGGGTGAGGGTGGGGGAGGCTAAGTATTTAGTTTACTTAAAATGTCAAAGTGTCTTTCCTAAATGCCATAAAATTGTGACTATAAACCAAATAAGAATATCCTCTTTTTTCAACTGTAAGGGTACTGTATAGACCATTTTTGGAACTACCCCATAAAAATACTATCATTTATGTTTAAAAGCTTACACATATTATACGTATATAGCATACAATATATACCACAAACAAAGGAAAGCAAACAGTATCTGTAGTAGTTCCCAGAGTCTACATATGTTTCTTTACATTGAACACTTACACTTTTCAAAAATCATCAACACATCTAATTAATCTCTAAAACTCTGTCCACATGAATTACTGACACCACCTGAAATTTAGAGATTGAACAGTCAAGGTATAGAAGAAAATGACTTCCTCAAGGTCGTTTGCCAAAAAGTGGCTCTAAGTGTCATGCTCTACACTTTTCACCCGTGTCATGTGTGCCCTATCACTGTCATATTTTAAACTTTGTGGGGGTTGGAGAGATGGCTCCATGGTTAAGAGCACTGGCTGCTTTTGCAGAGAACTTGAGTTCAGTTCCCAGCACCCACATGGCGGCTAACAACTGTCAGTAACTCCAGTTCCAGGCAGTCTGACTCCCTCTTCTGGCCTGAGCAGGTATTGCGTGCACACGGTACCTTTACCATATTAGGTCTACACACCCAAACCACACACCATCACATTTATTTAATGTCATCATGCTAGACTGAAAAATTATCTTCTTCATCAATCTTTTTCATTTGCTTTTTCAAAAGTTCATCAGAACAGCTGATTCCTGAATAGTTAAGCAACCAGAAAAATCATAGCTGTTCTGATCCAGAGTGAAAAACAACAGACCCCTCATAGTAATCACTCTTATCCTCATGTTTTTCATCACGCAATTGTATGGTTAGAGGAGGACAGAGAAGAGGGAGTGTGGAAGGAAACTATTTTACGGAAACATCATTTCTTCAACTATGCAGAAAGAATGGATTATCAAGTGGCAGGTAGCACTATTATTAACATTTACTATAGTTCAGTACATGGTAAACTTGTATCACATTTCAGAATGCACTTAAAGATTTTCCCAGATTAAACTACAATCCAATGACTGCTCAGTTTGACCATGGAGCACATTCATACATTAATATATGGCAAATACTACATTTCTATTTCAAATAACAGATAGACACTGTTACTGCTTTCCCTTGTAGGTCAACAGTCTGTGACACATTCTGTACTTTTACTGTGCAATGCAATGTTACTGTGAACATTTAAATGGAATGTGTGCATATTAGATCGGCATTTGAAATTTTCTAATGTTAAATTTAGTTCTCATCAAATAGGTAAGTTGAGCAAGTATTATTTTGTATGGAATGAAGTAATAATCATTCTCAATAACAAATAATGGAATTCTAACTACAATGTAATAAAATCAAACATACATTTTATATTTTTATATATTCGTTTCCTTTTGATATTGAGTTGGGTTCGTTTATCACATAGTAATGTAAAGTTAAAATCTTATACCATGTTTTCTGATGTTCTTTTCATAATTTTGGACCTTTTGTTAAGTAAATAACAGTGAATACCTATGAGTTTTGATCATGTGACATTTTCTGGGATCAATTTTTTTCATTTGTCATTGGATTTGAAGTGTTTTCATTGCAAATGTTGTATACAGAATCCAATAAAACACCAGGAAAAGTCCTGTTAGTCAAGAATTCCAAAGGACTGTTTAACTGTTTCCTTTCTTCCTTCTTCCTTTCTCTCCTTCTTTCCCATCTTCTACCATTTATTTTGTTTTTGCAAAAAAAAAGAGGCATCAAAAACTAGGCTATTGTCAGTAGGTCAAGTGTCAGCTGCCTTTGGATCATCTGTCACTGTGTCCTTTACAGAGGAGACTTGAGTGTTTTACACTTTTGGATGCCAGCATTCCCTAAATGTTTTCCATGGCCCACTGTCTTATAGTACTAGGGGCCCAATAAAGCCTCAAAGAAGAAAAACAGATGATTTACAATAATTCTATGTCTTTGTATCTCTCATGCCAATCACAGAAAATAAATTATGGCATAGAAAATCTGCATAATTTCATTTGCAAACAGTAATATTAATCACATTCATTTGTATACTGCCCTGTTCAAAATACTGCAGGAGTATCATGGTTAATATGTAGCTGACCTTATTCTCAACAGACGGATGATAAACCCACAGACGAATATTCCAAAGCTTGTAGGTTAGCACCCTCATTATTTATGCCCAGGACACAGAGATATTAAGGACATTTTCTTTTCACCATATGGTCTCTACACATGGCCAGAATTTTTTGCACCATAACAGTATAATGCCCATCAATCGCCTAATCATTGCTCTCTTTTTGTGCCTATCAGTGTTGATCTTAATTCATTTTCTAATAGCAGTTATTTTCGCAAATATTTGAACCTTTGGAATATTAGCACCTTTGATGCTATCTCATCAAAACAGATGCCCTCTCTGATTTCCATTTGGAATTTTATTTTGTCTAAATCAAACAAAAAGAAGTGAAGATTTAAACAGTTTTACACATGTGGTGATTGTCTATAGAGAAGAAAACCAAATGTATTTTTCTAAGCCTCTAGGTGATATAAGAAATGAATGCTTGCCAAGTGTGGTGGCGCACATCTTTAATCCCAGCACTTGGGAGGCAGAGGCAGGTGGATCTCTGTGAGTTTGAGGCCAGCCTGGTCTACATAGTGAGTTCCAGGCCAGCTGAGACTACAGGAAGACTGTCTCAAAAAGGGTCTTTTTTTGGGAGGGAGGGAGGGAGGGAGGAAGGAAGGAAGGAAGGAAGGAAGGAAGGAAGGAAGGAAGGAAGGAAGGAAGGAAGGAAAAGAATAGATATAAATGCTCATAAGCCTTTAGTAAACTCCATGAAACACAATTTTTGTCATTTTAAGAAACCAAATTGTTTTAAGTTGAAAATATTTACAGAGCACATTAAGAGGTACAGGTTGTTTCCAAGGGGATTATGGATCATCTCTTTAAGATAATTCTCATATTTATTTTGAACATTAGCTCCTTTTCTGTGCTTTCTTTTGTATTACAGCCTTTATTAATTGTGTGCCTTTCTCGTCTTTAGATCTATTCTTTATAGGTTTTGTTAATCATAGCCAAAATGGATTACTATTTTGGTTTTCAAAATTCCCTTTTTGTTTACTTCAAATGGTATCTGGCTGGAGTCATGGAAGAGGAATCTGTCAGGGAAATGGAGCCGCCACATGAAGAACTAATACCTCTGATGGCAATTTGGTGTCTTAAAATTTTAAGGTCAGTGAAGTTGGGGTTTTTGTTGGTGGTGTAATGGTTTGGTTCTTAGAAATGAAGCCCCAAGAGAAAGAACAACAACAACAAAAAAAACAGAAATCTAATTTTAAAACACATAATTGACCAGGAAGTATGTATGGCAGAGTCTAAGCCTGATCTAGTTTGCCATAACAAATGCTTTTAGAAGCAGATGAAGAGCATACATTGATTGGTCCACAGACATGATCTCATAAACTTTACAATGCCATGTGTTATTTGTTTAATGTATAACCATTATGCCAACCATGCAAAGAGACAGGTATTTCCACATAATCTGAATCTACAAATAATCAGAGACTCAATGATATGTTAGACAGCCTGATTAGGATGCAGAAACTGGGCTGAAGGGTGATGAATACACCTTTAAGCCTTTAGTTTTTATGTATCTCTGTAGAGAAGCTGGGGAGCTGTGCAGAAGAAAATGTCTGTGCTGGCTTTTGATGTGTGGCAGTGGAGATGGGGATAATTAGGAGAGCAGGAAATAGCATTCATAAACATGGATGCAAATTTTTGAGACAGAATTAATTTTGCTTTATTTCTGGAGGCAGTTTATAAGTCTGTATGTTCTTCTATCAAGGCTGTCTATGTTCTTCTAATGTTGTATGTTCTTCTATTAAGAAAGTAATGAATTTGTGATTTTAATATGCTTGTCTCTCTGGGCACTTTCAATGCCAGCAGGGGAGTCTATGCACCATCAGGCTAAGCCCTGAGCCTGTGCAGTAGCCAAGAAAGAACCTAGCAAACAGCCCTCCAGAGACACACTGAATATATGTATATAGTTAGGCCAAAGACTGGGCACACCTCAGAAGCAGTCCACATGCTCAGAATGACTGAGCATATATTAATGGGGCCTTACATCCGTACTGTGCTCGACAGTGTGTCGACATGTATATTCATATGTAAAATAGGAAGAGACAGTGATGTGCTGTAATTATTTCCATCTCCATTGTCACAAATGAGTGTCATCCCACTGTGTCTTGGTTCCATCTTCAGCTCTTCACTAAGCATTTCCTCCGCACTACTTGCTGCTTGCTTTCTCATACATCAGCTCCCCGCCTCCTCAGATCTCTCTAAGGACTTAACACTGATACCTCTTCCCTTGGCTTTTTGTGGCACTTCCTCATTTCCTCTCTTTCCATCTCTTCTCAGTCACTTTCCCTGACTGCTCTTCCTCTTGTCACTTCTACACCAAGGACTGTTCTTACCATGCTCCAGGTTCTAGTTGTTTTTGTAGACAAATTTCTACCCTGCTGACTGGCATTTCCTTCATACAGAAACTGCCACTCTACAGTCTAGAAGGGACACCCCTAAAACTCATGTCAGCCCCTTTTCTCCACAGCTGGTCATTTGGGAAAACTAGACCCCCCCTCTTTTGAACTCAGAATACAGACTTAGAGATAAAAGCAATTGTTAAAGAGCTGCAAAGTCATGTGAAGTTGTGTCAGAACATCATCACAGCCTAAGTCCAGGTAATCCGTGTTACAGCAAGAGTAGCAGAGAAGTAAAGGGGGAAAATGAAACATCAAGAAGGACCATCATACTGCCTCAGTGAAAGGTGGAAAGGAACTGTAATCTTCCAGCACATGGGAAGCTAAATTCCTCACCTGCCACTGAGCTCTATGAGATTCACCTAAACTTAAGTTGTGATGATGTCAGCCAGCTTCATGGGGTTTTCTTTCCCTCACAAATAACTTATCTTTTATTTATCAATCTCCTTGGTAGAGATATGGTCTTGGATGATCTCTAGACTATGAACATTCTTCAAATTGAGCGTGTTCAACATAAGAGCATCTCAGTTCCCACACTCAACACTCTTTGAACCGTAACATATTTCTGACCTTTGGGAATCAGACCACTACTTCATAATGCCACTGTTTAGAAACTGAGACCAGTGGGTCTCAGACTTCTCTCTCACTCTTCTCAGTAATAGATTCCTGCTGTGACATTTGCCACCCTCTCCACCTCTGAATTGTTTCTGTATCTGTGATTTCTTGTCCATTTACTACAGTGACCTCATAAGCTTTCCATAACATTATAATAGACTACATGAGTCAATCATATATATGATTCTCCTGGAAAAATGTTTCAATGACTCCTTTATCATTTTAGAATAAAGGCCAAACTTTTTCACATGGCATTCAAGGCCCTTCATGGTCCTTTGTCACACACTTTTCTGTACACCTTCACATTTACTGATCCCACTGCCCAGAATTATCTTCACATCTTTCTTCCCCCACATCACTCATCCACAGTGTTCTGCTCAACTGGGTGACAGCTAATTATCTTTCAGAACTCGCTAACACCTTCACTAGGAAGACTTGTTAAGTGTCCCTCTAAGGTGTTCCCAATAGTCCTCTGTCACACTTAACACAAAATATAGCCATCAATTCTTTTGGACTCCTTTACAGAATTGAGTAACTTGTGAGCTGTTCACCTGGACATCCTTGGATTCACAATGCCTGGTACATAGTTGTACCTCAAATAAACATTTGCTGAATAAATACTGCACCAAGAACATGCACTTCTGCCCTCAAAGATCTCATGGAAGCAGTAAGAGAGAAGTCCTCTAATTCTTGCATAGTGGCCAGTTCTATAGCAGGTAGGTTCAGGATACTATGAGAAAGGACAAAGATAAAATAAGAGATGAGATATAATGAACTAGAAAGAACTGATGGGGGGTGGCAAATAAGGCTGAAGAAGGATTTCTAGCTCTTTGTGGTCAGGACCAAAATACTTGTCTTTCTCAAGTTACCAAAACTGCTGCTCATTTTAACATTCCACTTATAAAGGCTCCCAACACTGGACTGGTAAAACAAAGTCACTCTGAAGAAACTAGATAATTGTCTTAGCAGTAGGAAACTTTAAAAAAACATTTCAAATTATTGTGGTATTTTTGATTCAATTAAACTCCAAATATGACTCTCTTGGAAATTTTCTCTTAATTCTGAAACATGAATAGTGTTGAGGAAATTAGTCTGCACTTTCAAGTCAGCCACACTTAGCTCATCCAGTGCTATTTTAGAAGAGGTGTTTATTATTCCAGGAACCTTCAGGGTTCTTATTGTAAGCTTTCTGACTTAGAAACAGGAAATCAGATTTTATCTCAAGTGTAATTTTAACTTCAATATTTAAACGTTTCCAGTAGTTTCTAGATTTCATACTTTAATCCCCAATCCTTTGAAGTATTCTGCTTGGACAAGAGCTCTTGTGCTTAAACTGTAAAAGATTCAGCCATTGATTTCCCTATAAATCCCAGTCAAAATGACTGTCAGTTCAAAAATATATACACATTCTCTCACTCTTGTGGAATCCACTGGAAATTAGCCTACTTGAGGCTGCAAGCAAAGAACAAAACATAACAATTTCTGGGACATGTGTGAAGAAAAAGAAACACTGTTGGCGAGAATGTAAGATCGTATAGCCATAGTAGAGACTGGCATGGAAATTCCTCAAAAACTAAAAGTAGATCTAGCACATGATCCAGTTACCTCACTTCTAGATGTATAGCCAAAGGAAAAAATCAGCATATGAAAGAGATACCCGCTATCCCATGTTTATTACAGTGCTATTCACTAAGTCTATACTTCAGAGTAGTCACTAAGGGATAGAATCAGCCCAGTGTCCATCAGTAGATTAACAGAAAAATAAAATGTTCTATGTATACACAGTTTGCAGCAAAGAGGCTGGAACTGGAGGACCTAAAGTGAAATAAGCCAGACATAGAAATACAAGTACCATGTGTTTTCTCTCATATGGGAAGCTTTAAAAAAAAAAAAAAAAAAAAGGAAAAAAAAAAAAAAAAAAATGATTTTAGGTTTTTTTTTTTTTTTTTTTTTTTTGTAGAAAGGGGTTCCC